>NW_028282809.1:0-17351 GCF_059751285.1 Brachycentrus maculatus
TCCCAACCCCAACCCCAACCCCAACCCCAACCCCAACCCCAACCCCAACCCCAACCCCAACCCCCAACCCCAACCCCAACCCCAACCCCACCAACTCGACTACTGCGTTAAGCAATAATCGAGTATGAATATTATTTAAATGTTCATTAACTCAAATATTTTATCGAATTCAAATGATAACATAAATTGCGAAAAGTTTTTTTACTCTTTTCTGTCTATCCGAATTTTTTCTATCCTAAAATGCAATTTTTTGGATAGACCACATTGCCTAATTCTGACTAAAAAAACTCCCAACCCCAACCCCAACCCCAACCCCAACCCCAACCCCAACCCCACCCCACCCCCAACCCCAACCCCAACCCCAACCCCAACCCAAGTTTTTTATATATTATGGCGAGTTGGTATTATGATTTTATAATTTATATTGCAATTATATTGTAATTGTATTGTAATTATATAGTGATTTACATTGAATATATCGAAAAGATATTTATTGCTGATTATTTATCTTAAAATCTTATTTAATATTTGGCATTCAAATACTTAATCACCAAGTAGGACTCAATAACATATTGCTGAGATTAGCGATATGCCCTGCTAATTTTGATTTCGGAATCCCTTGTTGTGCAGCTATCAATAATCAGGTTGACATTTCCCCTGGGTGTATTTAGCGTAATTATATTCCTCTCGATCTTGGCGATAGTTCCTGTACCTTTGATATACTGGTTTACCGAAAGGCACAATGTCTGAAGGTTGGAGCCCAGCGCGAAGCCGAACGTATCGATCCATCTTTGAGATTGGAAATCGAGGAACCCTAATTGGATTTGCTCGTTTCTGCGTAAATTCGCGCTTGCATCTGTCACTCCGTACTGTCTCTATAAATAAATATCAAAGGTTTCCCGGTTTGTGATGCCGAAGAATTCCCCAAACTGCCTTCCGCTCTCTGTGAATCTGAAACCTTTGCAGCTGTAATAGAAATTCTCAATAGCAGTGACCGAAGACGAGAAAGTATTTGAAAGCGATCTCACTGGCTGGGAACTTTGCCGAATAACATCTTCTTCACTTCTGATATTGGTAGTTAAGACAGTTACTCTTGATCTTGTAGTTCTCAGCTACTCCTCAATTCTTTAGAGTGGAGCTTTATCATCCAATTGAGCTCGAAGGGCTGCAATCTGCGCTCTAAGATCTGCGATTTATCTATTAGTTTGAGCGACGACCGTTTGTGGCTGAATAATTTGAGCCTGTAAACCGTTAATAGTTCCAGTTATTTGATTAATTTGACCTTCCAGCTGCCTTATCTAGGCTTATTACTGTGCAATTGCTGCATCGTTGTTGTTGCCTCCTTTTCCAAATGAGAATTTCTTAAAAAAAAAGAAAACATGTTTCCCACCCTGATTCTAATTTCTCAGACGATCAATGCTAGCTCTCTATTCAGGTATTCTTCTATCTCTAATGTCCCAAATTTGATTATTCAATTGTCCAATTTGCG
The DNA here is from genome assembly GCF_059751285.1 of Brachycentrus maculatus. Taxonomy (NCBI): domain Eukaryota; kingdom Metazoa; phylum Arthropoda; class Insecta; order Trichoptera; family Brachycentridae; genus Brachycentrus; species Brachycentrus maculatus. Next base: position 1,490 of record NW_028282809.1, read on the forward strand.
CCGTAACTGATTGGATTTGCGCATTCGGGCCTGCCAATGATCGCGTCTTTTCTGCGATATCTCTTTCAATTTACTCGATTTGTCTTCTAATTCTTTATCCACTCATTGCATCTTCCCTGTCCTTTTCGAGTTGCGTAACTCTGTCTTGAGTCACAGTCAGCTCGGTTGTGAACTCAGTCAGTTTTTGATTGGAGGCTCTCGATTCGATTTAAAAGCTTCGTATGAGTCTGATGATCCTGTTCTTTATGATTGTTAAGAACTTCAGCTTCTCTTCGCAGTCGTTGGAGCTGGCAATCACTCTTCGGATAATTGTGTTCAGTTCGTTTGAGTCTCCTTCCTGAATCAGTATGCTAATGGTAGTGATAGGCGGATACTCATATCTGGTACTTGGAGCCTGTGTTGTCGGGTTTTGATTTAGGGGTTGCGCTGGGCCTAATGTTGGTAAGGTTCCAGTAATTGTGCCAGGGTTTTGAATTGGGTTTGTGCTGATTATGTTGGTTGTTGGCAAAGTTCCTGTAATTGTGCCGAAGTTTTGAATTGGAGTTTGAGCTGTTGGCAGTGTTTGGAAAGTTACAGGAGTTGCGCTGATTGTTGGGCTTTGAATCACATTCGATGTGATTGTGATTGTGGTTTGGGGATTAAAGCTGAAGTTTGGATTATCAGAAATCCGAACAGTAATTTGATAGCTTAGGTTTGGGTTAATTTGGATCACCAAAATCCAAATGGAACTGGCTCTAAACTGGAAGTCGGTCACTCTCACTATAATTTGGTAGGTGCCAGGGTTCGAATTAGTTGGGAAGAAGACTCCTTGGTTGTTGACTACCCATGTCTGTGGAGGGTCTGCAATGTCAAGGGTGTAGCTACCTGAGCCTCCTTCGATTGCCAAGAGCAGCTGGAAGAAGTCGTTGTTCGCTCTTGCAACCCTTGAGGCCTGTGGATTGATTCTAGGTCCAGGAGCTGACTGAACGATCTGAAGAGAAGGAGAAGGATTTTGTCGTCCGATCGGAAGAAACCCTGAAATCGAGACACTGGCTGCCTGTGGATAAACTGCAACCGTCAAGACACAAAGACAGATTAATGCCTTACTGTTCATTAAAATTATTTGATCCCAACCCCAACCCCAACCCCAACCCCAACCCCAACCCCAACCCCAACCCCAACCCCAACCCCAACCCCAACCCCAAAATCTATAGAAATTCGAAAAAGGCTTCACTATAAATTTATTTATTTGTCTCCCAACCCCAACCCCAACCCCAACCCCAACCCCAACCCCAACCCCAACCCCAACCCCTACCAATATGACCAAGAAACCGAGGCGACTGATACTCATAAATTATTTCATTATATAATATAATAAACGTAGTAATAATAATAATAATGGAGATGAATAAATATAATCACGGTTGGATGACTTCCTTGAGAGCATCCTCGCTGATTTGGATCTAGTTGTTATCTCCAAATATATCCAAAGAAAGTTAGGTTATTTTATCGTGTTTGGCTAGGACTGCTGGATCTATTCTTATTACTTAAATTTGGGCCAAATCGGCTTGACTGAAGTATTATGCGTAATCAGGATTAATCTGAACGGTGACAGAGAACACGGGGATCGCAAACAAGTTATTGAAGTCAAATTAGACAAGGAATTGATATTTGCTCTTAGGGAGATAGTTGACACGAACTCCTGGGATGACCCTGGAGTCTATGACTCGCACCCAGAGCAATTTGGAGCAAAGGGGGCAATCATTATTGGTTAAGGCAGGGGGGATATAGCTTAATCTGACACCTTGCACGATTCGGCCAAAGAGGTGAACTGTGCCCGTCTTCGAGATATAAGATCGATCAGGGATGAAAGGAACACAAGTACTCGCTTTGGTTGTTGATCCACCTTGGCAATGGAATCCTTTTTCAATCTCGCAATTATTATTACAGCCGTCACCATTCCTCAGATTGCCGTCATCGCAATCGACTTCGTATCTGAGCCCATCTCCACAGATTTATGAGCAGAAGGTCGCTATCTGTCCACTGATATTAATTGATTCTAGCTTGAAACCGGTGATGCATTTGTCGCAGATGTTCTAGGATTTGCAAGTGCTGCAATATGATGAGCATGGCCTGCAAGATTGGTTATCCTCGCTGATATATAAGCCAGTGGGGCATGGCCCTTTTCTAGTGCAGAAACCATCCTTGAAATCATAGCTGACATCACTGCATGTGGTGCATGAGTTTTAATTCGGGCCTGTGCATCGGCCACAAGTCGAGTGACATGGCCTACACTTATCAGCATTTCCATAGAAGCCATGGTTGCAAATGCAATCTCTTCCATTAAAAGTGGAGTTCTCGTCACATGTTCGGCATACACTCCCAATTCTATAGTAGTCGGAAACACAAACACATGAACTGCCATTCCAAGCTTAATTTGTTGGGCATTTTCGGCATAAGCCACTGATTAAGTATTAGTTGGCAAAAGAGCACTAGCACTAGAGTTTAGCTTGGTTCCATTTGGCTCGAGGTGGGCAAGTCGGAGTAATCGGGTAGCACTTGAAATCAGCGTTGTTCATTTACATTCCTGCATCACAAATGCAAGCAGACTTCGTAAATTTCGAGAATTGTGGGCATGGCACACACTTTCCATTAAAGATCACAAAGCCCTCCTTGCAGAAGCATTTATTTTCAAATGATACTTAATTTTCCTTGCAGATCAAATCGCAAGAGAATTTGGCACTATTAAAGCTGTAACCGGCATAGCAGAGGCAAGTTTGATTGGACTTGATTGATTATTTAGGGCAAGGCTGGCACTTTGAGTTAGAGAATTGTGGAAGAACGGAAAATTAATTGCAAACGCATTTTCCGTTGATGGCCACCTCATTGATATCGCAAGAGATATCGCAGATGAAATCATTAGGATTATTATTTCTCCATTTGTAACCAGCGTTGCATTTGCATTGATTATCTGCGATGGCAAATATAGAGTTTTGCGGGCATTAACGACAAACCCCATTAATCTTCACGAATCTAGAATTGCAGACGCATTTGCCTCCTACGAACAATTCATTAACCCCGCAAGACCATACGCATTGACCTCTTGTCTGTACAAATCCTTCCTTGCAGACGCAATTGCCATTTACAAAATTCTCATTGACTTGACAGTTTGAAACACACCTCTAGTTCGTAATTTTTTAGAATGGTCCACAGACGAGGCACTTCCTTGCGGAGAGTAAGAGAAGACCCTTGTTTTTCTAGCAATCCGCAAATGGCAGGCAATTGATCGATGGTCGGCAGCCAGAGCCAGTGCATTATGCAGTAGGAGTTTGGATCGAGAAAATTTTACGGTTCTGGCTCCCATTTGCAAATGCATTCGAATGTCTAAACTAGTAGTCAGAGGAAAACGGAGGCGGGTTTTCAATGGTTCTGAAGGCAAGCGGCGAGGATTTATTCCAGAGAACATAACTCAGGTGGATATTTTCAAGAGTTGGAGAAGAAACAACCACTGAGATAGAGCCCTTGTCATATGTTTACTTTGATAGGCTCACATTTAAGTTTCTATCTTCAGTTTTTAAGCCGGAAATGAATGTTGCCACTGAAAAATCCCCTACAGCTGGCGCTCTCAGAGTATGCTAGGCAATTGTAGACTTAGTTGATTCACAAAGATAGGTATCTAAATATAAATGCAGATTTACCTGAAATAAAAGTTCCTGCAAAGACATCGGGTCTGGATGTCGCTAAATATGACACAGAGACTTTTTGCCAACTCTTTTCGCCTGAGAGGAAGCTCAACGAAATTGCATTCACATTATCTTTTTTGCTTGCGTGAACTGAGTAATCCAGCCCTGTATTAGGCTTGTAACCAAAGAATTCGTCGACAGCTGAATATTAAACATTGAGTACACAAGGCAGTTTGAATTCCAGTACGAGGTATGGCATAACCGATATTGACAGTAAAGCAATTTTGTTTTCCTGTGCCGTCGTTATTGAACTGTACTGTGCCAGTTTATATTAAATCCTGATTTGGAGTTCGGCAAGCATTAGCCCCGAAAGCCGATAAGAACATGAGTGTAGCTGCAATGAATCGCATTGAGGTTGTTAGTAATAATTATGCGTTTACTCATAATTTGCTGATTTCATGCCGGAATTTCAGTAAAAAGCACCAAAATATGCTATTCTATATACTGTCATTTAACGGCTCTTGCATCTTCATCAGAATGCGCTGTAGCCAAAGAATATAAAATAGAAATTCAATGGCCTCACAATGTCATAAACAACAAAATCCGTATTATCAGAATGGTTTTTAGTATCAGAATTACAATTTTATTTTTGTTTTTGTTTTTGCTCCAAATATTCCAAATATTCGATTTTATTGCGTTAATTGAAATATTAAATACTGTTTATTATGAATAATTACGAAATTAATTGTAATTGTAACTGTAACTGAAATTGAAAATCGTGATAGATTATTTGGAAATAGTTAATGATTTTATGATTGGGTATTATTTATAAATGTGTTCATTGCATTAATATGCTCATCATGTTAAATTTACGGATCATCATAATGAATGTATGAAATTTCCAATCCCGAAATCGAAATCTAGTTACAGAAAAATGTGTCGAAGGCTCAAAGTGATTTCTCCGTGGCTTGGCTTATCCGAGTGATTCTTGTTATGTTCCTTCAGCAAAGCATAAAATTCTTCGAAGCTAGGCACAAACCCACTCAAAGTTTCCTGCACTGAAGATAGCCCACTCATGGTCGCACTCAAATCGCTCAAATACTATTTAGTTACGCCCAATTCATTCAAGATATTCTCGATGTTTTTAAACTTCAAATCTAGCTAAACTTGCTCGAGCAAGAAGAGAGCAGCAGCTATTAATCGACTAGACTGCGATTGCTACTCGATTTGCTATGCAGCTATGACTCCTTTAACCATTTTTAACGAACTAGCGTCAATCTAGACTTTTGTCGAGATAGCGACGTCATCCATTTTATCGGACAGATTTTTGGGGTCGCTCAGGAATTTTTACAGGCTGTTCGATTCGCATTCCAGACTGACCTTGAAATGCATTGATGGGTTGACTGATTGGAGGAGCTCGTGCAAAAATTTAATGCAATCGTCTAGGAACTAGCTAGCAAATTCAATAAAGATATAAATATAGTCCCCCTTGTGCTTGGCTTAGATTGTAACCATATCTAGAAGTTAGGAGACTGGAGGGCCGACTAGTTCTCCTCCAATTTGTTTGGCTTACTGCAGGAATGTTTGGATCTTTGATGCGAGAGCTTCCTGGTTATCATAAGCCTTGAATTTAAGTACCAGAGACAGTTCCGAACACTAGCGACCAAGAACTTGCATTAAGATTGTTAGTACTCTAGGAGAATTCTGCATATTTCTTTTATTGATAGTTCGAGTCTTTCCCTAAAACTATCGATAGTTTTTTTTTATCTGCATTGGTCGGGCTGACATTTGACAGAGCCTCAAGTGTAATATGACTACGCTTAATTTCAGATGGCCCTGCTGAAGGGGATGCACTAAAATGTTTTTGGACTCCCTGCTGGAAGAAAAACCTGCCAAATGCTAAGACTTCAAGATTGTTTCTTTTGGCTATGACAAGCGTGATGAACTACTAGCAATTCATTTGATTAGGTTGTTGTAAAACTGCGAAGGCCTGCATATAATGTGTTACATACATCATTGATTTGATAGTACTCCAGTTGTTTTTTCTATCGTTTCATGTACTCGATAAATGTCTGTTTCGCTATGGTGCCCAAGTTTTGAGGATCGAGCTCTTCTTTGAATATCTTGGCAAGTTCTAAAGCCTCAGGAGAGTTTAGCATTTGTTAAATGTATGTATATATGTATATATATATATATGTATATATGTATGTTTATGCATATCGATATATGCATGCGCATGATGTGTTGCATATTTATATTAAATTAAATATTATTAAATATTAAATTCTGATTCGGCAAACCAATTGTTAGCCTGGAGTTCATCATTCGATTATTCATATTTCCCTGTAGCTTAGTCCGCTTTTGAAAATCAACGGCCTTGTCACACTTTTCACTATCTTTTATCGTCGTATCCAGTGGATAATAAATATGATTAACTAACCAACAAGAAATTGAAAACTAAGTGCGAAACATATCATTCAAGCTTACCAATATTGCATTGATTCAACAAAAGAGTATTTCTGGTTCGTTTTCAATTATTTCAATTATTCATAATCTGATAATGATAATTTTTCATCAAGTTTGCCGATTGAAAAATATGGTATTACCAGTATGCTTCCTCCATCTTCAGGAAATTCAAACATCGAAAATGGCTAAAAAGAGAGTCAAATTAATGTTTTATCAAAATAATACTTAATATAGTTTAAAATGGCAATCTCGGGGAAATTTATGAACGGATAATTGGCGAAGTCCCTCCTTCACAAATATGGATCTCCTTTGTATGTTTACGATGGGGACTTGATCCAGTAGCGGGCAAAGACTTTAATCTCTGCAGCCGAGGGCTTTCACGTGTCTTATGCAATGAAGGCAAACTCCAATTCCCATATCCTCAATATTATCAGACAGGCAGGAATTGATTGCGTGGATGCAGTGTCGCCAGGAGAAATCTATAAAGCAAGAAAAAGTGGTTACTCGCCCGATCAGATCCTCTATACCGAGAATTTCATTTCAAAGGATGAGATGAATTATGCTCTCCAAGAGGGAGTGACTCTGAATATTGGGGCCTATGAAACCTTGGAACACTTCAAAAAATAGCTTTCTGGCAAGAAAATTTTTATCAGAGTAAACCCGCAACTCGGAGCAGGGGAACACTTCAATGTCATAACTGGTGGGCCTCAAAGCAAATTTGGAATTTATGGAAATGATCTAGATAAAGCTATCAGTCTCGCGTAGGAGAATGGCATTACTATTATTGGCCTGCACCAGCATATCGGGTCTAATCTTAGGCCGAAGGACAAGAAAGTTTTCCTATAAACTACTTAGTATACTTTTAAATTGGTTTCAAAATTCAAAGATGTTACCCAAGTCAATATCGGGGGAGGGATCGGCACAAAATATAAGCCAGACGACGAAGTACTCGATATCCATGAATTCTACAATGAAGTGAGGGCAATTCAGGAAAAGTATGCGCTTGAGACGAAAAGAGATTTGAAAATTTGGATTTAACCGGGCAGATATTTGGTAGCGGAAGCCGGGATTTTACTCTGCAAAATAACAGGAAAGAAAAGGACTCCCTAAAAAATATTTTATGGTACTGACACAGGTTTTAACCACCTGATTCGACCCGCCTTGTACGGCTCCTATCACGGCATTCGAAATCTAATTGACAATGATTTATAAAAGTAGAAGTCAGTTATCTGTGGAAACATCTGCGAATGCACAGATACCTTGGGCTCGTAAATCATGATGTCCGGGAACATTGGAGACATCTTACTGATCGAGAACGCAGGAGCATATGGCTTCACGATGTCTTCAAACTATAACTAAAGATGCAAGCCCGCATAAATTTTAGTGACGAATGGAGTCGAGCAACAAATCAGAAGGCGATAAAGGTTCGAGGATTTGATATAGAAAAATGATTGATTCCCTCGAAGACTGCATAACAATATTCATTATAATCGTTATAATTGTTAATAATACGATACAAATAATCAATATTAAAATAAAAATAATAGAGCCAAATCCTTTTACAAAACACATAAATTAATATTCAAATAATCAGCATCTATATACATATATAAGATGAGTGGTACATACATACATCATTATAATGTTATAGAATCGAATAAAATTTACCATTGCAATAATTTGAAAGTACATGACCCAACAGTTACTATGGTAGTCAATATTTTTATTGAACTTTTTCCTTTTGCTTTAAGCTTTAAGCTTTCTAGATATTTATGGTTTTGTGAAAGGAGAGCTACAGGTACCCTTGGATATTAATGTGTGGATAATTATTGAATATAATTCATAAATAAGGCTGGCTCACAAATCATTCAACTGCGATAACTTTGGGTTCTAAGACAATTGCTTAGATAGCATCGAGATTTTGTGTGCCAGCTCCCAATCTGACAAATGTGTTGACCTGGATCACATCATTGGCGTCACAATTGGCAATGACCAAGAAAGTTCCGACCACATTAATGTAGGTGAACACTGCATATGTTCGGACGGTGGTTGGGATGGTTTCGAAGTGGATTGTTTTGGCTCCTCGGAGATAATACCAGTAAGTTGTTCTAATATGTTAGTCAATGGCTGTGGTCTTTTGGGCTGTCAATCCTCCGAAATCAATGGCGGCTGATCCTGAGTCGCTGACCGCAGCTGGGTCAGGGCAGAACTCGTTATATGTTCCTTCAACGCAAATCACATTCCCGTTTTCATCAATTTCGAGCAAGATTTCTCCATACTTCAATTTCAGGGAAATGACAAATGGGTTGATATCAACGGGGTCATATAGAGTCTCGATGTCCTCACCAAAACCGTTTCCAAGTCTCACGAAGGTATTGACCTCAGAAACTTGAGTTTCATGCTCCCAAGATCCGATGGCCAAGAAAGTGCCCACAACATTCCGATAGATGTAGAAGTGAATGAACCTGGTGGGAGTATCGATGTTAGCTTGGAAAAGTCTTCTGGCGCCTCTCAAATAGTACCAATAAACTCTCCTCATTTATTTGTCCACATTTCCCACAGCTTGAGCAACAGTTGCCTTACTGAGAGGGTCTCCTTTTGCCCCGAATGTGCAGTCTGCACCCCAACACGGTGCCTCGGTCTGAGCGTAGGCGAATACCAATATGGCTGCTACTACAACTAGGATTGCTTTATTCATCTTAAAGATTATACTCATCGCTAAAAAAATTGATTTAAATGCTACCCTTCAGTTTACTATTATCAATTCAATTCTTTCATTTCTTGGAAAATAGTGTTATTCTTCGGACTGTGAGATTGGGAGCCTTTTACTTAAAATTTAAAAAGGTTTCATTTATTTTCAGACTGAGTTTCAATTTTACTCAGCTGGGTAGATGAGTATTGAAGATTCGCATCGCAGGCTAAGCTTTTAAAGAGCAGAAAATTCTCTGCTTCGGATCCAAATGCTTTGGCTTTGATTTTATTCGAATTGCATTTATTTGCTATGAATTTTGGCCCTTTTGTTTTTTTATTCTGCATTTATGCAACTCAATGAAGATCCACAGATATCTCGTTTTGAATACCACCAAAAAGCAATCCAATAACTATAATTAACACATCTAATCCTTATTCTTACTAATTTTCGCAGCTAACCCCTTAAATCACATAAATATTTTTCTGCTTCACATCAATAAATATGAAAAAACCGTGAATGAATTCAAAAGCCATCAAAAGCCATTAAATTATGTTTCCTTTGATAAATAACAGCGAGGCTCCTTTAGTTTATATTTGTTTGTTATTTATCAGTGTCGAATTAAAAATATCAGCTTATATACAGCTTATATAACAAATCTAACATTAATCAAACAAACTATATAAAATTATTGACAATTAGTTTGATCATAATTATTTGGATAAAGTCTTTATTCGATACTTTCATAGATGATTATTTCTATTTAGTGCCTTTTTTTGCCTTTGTTTTCTAAAAATAGTATAATAAAAGAATCACAAATACAATGATAAAACTCATGAAACTGTCATGCAATACTTCCCAGAGGGATAAGCATCGACTTATTTATGAAATAAAGTTAAACTAAGAGTGATTTTTAACACAAATAAATAAATCATTCTCGTCGACAGCGGCATTACTGAAAAATTTCAGCCTGATATATATATACTAGAAATAATATTAATTTACTTACACAATTTCGTATATGAAGATGAGGACCGCATGATTATATTCGCAATATAATACTTCTGTTATGCATTGCCAGCATCCAAAAAGACTTCGTCGCTTAGAGTTTTATAAATTTAATTACTTGAATTTGTAAGGAATAAGTAGAATGCATAGAGGTATGCCACTATTGTATCATATAGGAAAAATGTTAAATGAGACATGCAGAAAGACGAAATATATGAGTATTTTAAATCTCTTTATTGAAACTGATGGCAGTATATGCTTTTTTAGCTACTATAAGTCTAAGGACATCATAGACCCGAAGCACCAGCTTTAGTAAGTATGGCTAGCGTATGCATTCTTTCTCGATCTTGTGTCTACATTTTGAAGGAATACTCTCCATAAAAGATGAAAAGCATCTTAATTCATGATACACATGATACAAATGATACAAATGATACACATGATACAAAAAAATAGAAAATTCCCAACCAAAAGATTAAAATCGCAAAGAAAAGGAATAGGAATCGAAATCGAAATCTAACACCATCAAAGAAATCGCATGAGAACAATAGCAATGCTCTTTTATCTTCCAATTATAATCTGGCAATCTCTAATTAGTCTTATAACAATAAATAAGAACCATAATAACTTATAACTTATTGCTCGCAGTATCAAAATAGTTTTCAATTTTTATAATGCTTTGTAAATATATATACATGAGTATAATACTGGATTTTCACATTGTAATCAGGCAATAATTCAGGAAGGTATGCAATTATCAGAAAGAGTTATGGAGTGTATTTATGTCCTTGCAATGGATATTGTGGAGTATGAATGAAGAAGCTTTAATGGTTTATTTATTGGGTGAGTAGTTGAAGTGAGTACTTCTGATTTGATGCCTCATTGTTCTGCACTCAGATAGCTACACATTTCGAGCAATGTCCCCATGATCCGCGCTATGAGAGTTACGGCATTTTTGATAGTAGACATAGAGGATATCTTCCAAGACTATATTCTTCTCCTTCTCGAGATAGTCTGCCAAATAGTTGGGCACTATCTGCATGATCAAAGTGATCAGAAGCTGGCGATTATCATTTTTTTTGTTCTTACTGTTGCTGTGGTGATGAGACAGTCTCTTCTATTTTGAGTGTTCCTTATGATTATATTAGAATTGTTTCGATGGTTGCTCTGGCTATTGCTTGAAGAAGTGTGATGATCGGGGATTATTGAGAGCATGTTTATTGGATAATGCTCGCTGGAATGCTTTGTGGAGACGATTGTCATAATTAGATGCACTCCTTTGATCAGTATTGGCAGAGATTATTGTTGATTTCTCAAAATTGGATAAAATCGAATACACATTAAATTTCTAGCAGAGCATCTCTACAATGGCATTCCTATAGCAGTAATTACGAGTATTGTTGTTAATTTATTAGTAGATGATGCAAGATGTGTAGAACTCCTGAGTAATGTAATGCGGGCATACTTTCCTCCAAATATCTATCAGTCGTTAGGGCTATAGCTGTTTGCTCTTCTGTTTATGCTGTTGTTATTGCTCTTGCTGTCGTTGCTGCCGAATATAATACCTGCATAAGAGCAATATATACCTATAGATTTGTGTATGAAGTGATTACAGTAATAAGGTTTATGGTCTTGATTTGTCCCATTTCTTAAATATTGCAAGACATTCACGTAAGCCATGACCCCCGACAAGAGATGACTTCTTGGGGCCGTTGACCACATATTTATCCTTGGATCTAAAATGTCTCATTTGTAGTAAGCGACCGAAAGTTATTGAATTTTGTTATCTCTCAGGGAGAGCTGTTGAGAGCAAGCCTACCAGATACACAAGCTCATGCATTATCTCCATTACTGATGACTGGCTATCAACAGGATCCATGAGTACCACGTACTTCTATGGAATCACCTACAACTTCTATGGAAGCATGGACTACTACCTCTATGGGGTGGGAGACAATTAAAACTAGCTCACATATTTCTCATGATTGGCTGAAATCCTCTTCATGCTCCGATTCTCTTTGGTGTTGATTGCAAACATGGCAGATAGGTTGATCAAGTTGGTTCCAATTCGTTTATTGAATTGCGAGAGGACATCGACGTAGCTTTCAAACTGCCTGATGAGAAGATCGAAGTCAATAGAATATAAACTGCTATTCCAGTATCTTTGCAAAAATTGGCAAAAGTATGTCATAAAGATTGTTTATATTCGTGATCCGCATCGGATTGCATCACTCAATTATGTTGGTTTCTTGTTTGGGCATTATTAACTCGATAGCTACTGCAGCTAGTTGTGATGTATCTGTATCAGCTGTAAATAGCAGTGTGATATGACCAGCTAGGATTGCCTTGCGCCAGCTATCAGCTATTGCGCATTGACACACTTCACGTATTAAAATGTCCGGGAGTATACAGTGTACCTATTTGTGATATTGGCCAATAAATCCAGAATTGCCATCCCTGCATCGATCTCCCACTCGCGATCTTGAATCTTTATGGTCCTGCGATTGCATATTTACTTGTAGATTTTAGTTGAAACTATGTTTGTGAGCTGCCCTTTGTTTTGTTAGAGGTGGTCGAGCATTATTGCTAGCACTCGATCGATCTCTCGGAACTTAACAATTATTTCGTAGCCGTAGTTTGTTGCGTGAATCCAAGTGTGTCTGCTGCTGCCATCATCGCTATCCAGATACTGATAAATATGGTGTTATGAGCCCCTGACTGCTGATCTAATGTAATTATAGATAGTCTTTTGGTTGGAAATGTTCATGGTCTGTAGCATTGTCTGTTCGATGTATCTGTTTTGAGCATTGTCCCATTTAGAAACTGTAGCGAGTCGCCCATTGTGTTATTGTGATGAACAATACAATCTTTCTTGGCTGATGCCCCATTACTCTAACAGCTTTGAATATTGAGTACATTCATCATGCAGGGATATTTGCGGCTATTCTATGTTAGGGGATATCGAGGTACTATTAGCTTCCGCCTTGAGATTATACAGCCTTCGACACCCGTTATCAAATGTAATGAGCAGAGCGTCCGATGAAGAAGTGAGCCGAATTTAAATTGGATGATGCTCTAATTTGAAATCACGTTCACATTTGTTGCTGTTGCTGTCCCCTTGTTTCTGCTTGTTTTCACTGTCAAGACCAGTAACGGGCTCATGCCCAGGAATCGATTAGATCCGATAGCGCAAACACTTCCCAAACTATTATGGCTTCGTTTAGATCCTCTACAGCACATAGCTTCGAAGTGTCGCTTGAGAACCCTGCAATCCAGGAGTGGGGGAGCAGAAACCCGAGTTATCCTCATACACAACCCTCAGCAAGTTAACAATTTCCCCTCTGCTCGCACAGTAGCAGCTGTCAATAATTTCCGAGGATATCGCATTTCTATTGAATATTTTGTTCTTTATTTGTTTGCATTGGTGATAGATGGTGCTGGTGGACCGGCATAAAATTTGAGATAGCCTCTGCCGAAGCGATGTTTTGCTTGAAAAAATGTTAGTAATCTTATTAGTTAAATGTGAGATTAAGTCAATGCTCTTTTGGGGGAGTTCTGAGTGTGGCTGATCTGCTTGTTGCTTTTTAGGGAATCTATTTCTTTAACTGTTGACGCTGCTTCTCTTTATCCACTTAAGATTGTTAGCATTATAGGGACCGCTTTTGCCATCGATTATATTGTGCAATCCTATCTCATTATGAGGTTGTTTACTGTTATTGTTGCTGGTGCTAGTGTTGCAAGGCAGAATAGTAAAACGTTACTTACCGATAGAATTCTGCAATTGCAGAGCATAGAGCTTATTTTAAGTTTTGTTCGGATAATCGCGATAGAAGAGCGTAAGCTTGTGTGTATCAAAGTGTAAATTATAAGGAACCTAACAACTCAGCCTAAAACTGACATGCAAATTCCGAAAAGGATTATGAAATCCACGATAATCTTCGTGCAATGCATCGTCAAAATCCTAAATATCTGCAGCCATATAGTTCATATTACTCTTTTTTCTTCTTTGACTCATTTCCCTATGCTCTTCCGTCAGCTCCGTAACAACATTATAGCCCTTCTTCCTGAGCGCATACAAATGAATATGCCAAACAGAGACAAATATCACTAACTGGTAATCTTTATAGCTATCCTCCCTTGCATCTAAGGCCAGCTACTCCTCATAATCCGAAAATTGGCTGATAAAATGCGAAAGGGGTACACTTGTTTGGATGCACTATATCACAGAGCTTGGCATGATCATTTTTACAATTCCGTTTGCTGGCTTGTCACTTGTTTAGTCGCTCGTATCAGCATCGTTATTGTGCTGTTTATTATTATCGGCATTCTGTGCGCCCTGATTATTATAAATATTGTCGTTGCCTAAATACAAAGAAGGAGACATCAGTTCTGGAAACAGTTGCGGGCAGGGGTTCCAAAGATATAAAACATTGTCTATTGCATAGTACAGATAACCCCACTACTTTATGAAACCCTGCTTGAAGTTTATATTCCTCTTCAGTCCTTTTGATTCGCTTTGCATGTTCAGTCTGGTGTAATGCTAGATAACCGGGGCAGGCAGTGCGCTTGTGATGTTAATTGCTTAGATTGTTGCATTGGGAGCTATTGCTGTATTGTACTTATAGTTGAGATGGAGTTGGCCATTATCATCCAGTCGGAAGAATGCGCAAAGAGGCTCTGCTACTTCTTTCATTGGGGAAAAACATTTTGAAGGCTGCTCTGGACTATTGTTGGGTATTTGGAGTAATGTCTGCCTGAACATCATTTAGTCGCTCTGAAATTGCAATGATTCTAATTTTTGGCTAATTCCACAGTTAATAAATAGGATGGGCTCGGTTAATTATTCAAAGTCCTCCAACAAGCCCGACGCACTCGGGATCTCAATGCGAGACTGAGAGTTTGTCGGGTGAGAAGGCTGTTCCGTCACAAATATATGGCTTATTGAATTGCTGTTGCGGGTGTTGTGGTTGTTGTGGACATGGGCAATCAATAGTTCTCTGACATAATTCGAACTAATGTGTTGAATGTGATTTACAATGGAAGGCTTGCGATTGAGTGGAGTTGTATACTTTACAGCCTTCTTCTATTCAATCATTTAAGTATCTTTTGCGGCAGTGGGATCGAACTGATTGCATTTATCGAGCAAGGGAATACTCTCCAGAGGGAGTGTTTTTAACCGATTCTCCATATATTAATTTGGGAATCAGTCCGTTTATTTAAATAGGATACCGATGTCTGATTTATTGTAGGTTTTAACAAGCTTGATAATGGCATCTGCATAATTTAGCAATACAGCAATCATTCATGCGTAGTGATTAAGATTCGGATGGAAATTGGCAATGCCTTTCAACTGTTTCTCTGCGACTTCGGAGAGAGTTGTGGGAATTCGGAAATCATTTAGAAATGAGTGTATTAGCTTGGCTGTGCCCCTGTAGTCGTCTTCCTGTACGGAATGGCCGACTCCATGCAGAACAACCAGTTTAAATTTGCCTTGCATCTGTGCGATTGTTAGTTCTTTGTCGAGGCGTTACTTTTCGGCTGTCACCAGAATCTTCGGAATTTTCAACGACAGGAATATTTGGGATAATCCCTTGAACCAGTCATGCCAATATTTCTCAGTTTCTTTTAAATTCACTTTCCAAGTATACTGATGCTTCTCTTTATGCTCAATCGGTGTCAACTGTGGAGGGATGGACACTCGAGCCGATTAGCTCCGATGCAGGGTCGAATTTTGAAGAGCCCATTTGATTCCTGCCTCAACCGATTCGAAGTACTTTGGCCGCTCAGCTAATATTTGATTCATGAATGGAAGTGCCTAAATAGCTGTGCCCTAAACAACATCGATTATCACAGTCCCAACTATTCTCGATTAATTTTGTTTATTCGTCAACCAATCGACCATTCTGACGCCCACAGAACCTCCGAGTGAATGCCCCAAAATAACAACGTTCCTATCTGGAAACTTTTGCATGACTACTTTCAAGACTTAAAGGGAATCTTTGACGAGAGTTTAAATTGACATATCTTCAGCATGATA
>NW_028282810.1:0-31086 GCF_059751285.1 Brachycentrus maculatus
TCCCAACCCCAACCCCAACCCCAACCCCAACCCCAACCCCAACCCCAACCCCAACCCCGTAGTTGACTTATGAGAGTTGTTGCATGAATAATTGGAGATATACTCAATCAATCAATACTCATTACTCAATCAATAATCATTATCAATTATCAGTTTCATTCAGTACTTTTTGGAGACGGAGACACATTTGATAATTCAGTGTTTTACGTTGAGGAACTTTGCTAATTTTATAATTGGCCTGCTTTAGTGTCTGAGATTTGTTCTATTTCAGTAATTTAATTGGAAATGTCTTCAACTTCTAATTATTGCTTGGGCTGTTCCTTGGGCTGTTCCTTGGGCGATTGTTTGGATTGCAACTATTCTTGCTTCTCGGGCTCTTCCTCCTTCTCATATAAACCTTTGAACAGCTTCTGGTCACTTAGGTGTTGGGCCTTGATGATTTCTTCGATTTCTTTGGTTTATTCCTAATGAATTTAGTGCACTGATTTCCTGCTCCTGCTGATGTTCTCAATGATCGCCATCTATTGCTCGTCGAATCCATCCAAATACTACCTCTCGTTTAAATCCTCCACCGACTTGGTTTTGGTGATATGTTCGTTTGAGAGCCCGACCGCCATAAACTCCTCCACTTCTTCGTCGGAGGAGCTGCTCTTCTCGTTTTCCTTGAGGTACTATGGGAAGTATTCGGCAATATTGTCAAGCATTTCCAAGTAGTTTGTTGTGAACTATTTATCTGACTCTCTGGTGATAGTCCCCTTTTCAGTGATCTCGTATATTTTCTAGGGAGCGATGTTGATTCGCAGGTAAGCAGCAGAGTCAGTCTGCCTGTTCCCGAAGCCACAGTAAATCGGAGTCTTGGAGTTTGGGAATAGCTCGTTGATGCTGGCGAGGATCTTGGTTTTTAAGTAGTCCGGGGTCTTGTAGATGATTTCTCGGGTGAGAGAGCGCATATAACCATCTGGGCTCATGAGCAGAGGGCCCTCGGGCAGGTAGACTCCATCTGAATAATACAATTGGTACCCTACTCGACCGTTTATAAAAACTTGCATGTCTGCTGGTACTGGCCGATGGCGCGAGCGGTGAGATAGATGATTTTGTACTGCCTCTTGCAGATTTCCGTGAAGAGTTTGGTGACTCCAGGATGGATCCATTTGTTGAGGATCTGGCCAAGAATATCCGACTTCGTGATTGTGCCGTCGATGTCCGAGATTACGAATATTTCCGAGTGGTCCCATAGGAAAACTTTCATGTTAATCTCCTCGTTGATGCCCAGCCCGACGTCTAGAACGAACTTTGCTTGGTTTTTGCCGTACTTCAACTTCATCTTCTTTATTATTTCGCTATCTGGGGTCTTCCTGTACTTTTTTACCGACAACTGTGATCGCTCAATCTTCTTGAAGCTTGATTTGGCCATTGCTTCGTTTTAATTCTACTCT
Source organism: Brachycentrus maculatus (assembly GCF_059751285.1). Lineage (NCBI taxonomy): Eukaryota > Metazoa > Arthropoda > Insecta > Trichoptera > Brachycentridae > Brachycentrus > Brachycentrus maculatus. The sequence continues at coordinate 1,437 of NW_028282810.1, forward strand.
TCGGCCTGGTCAGCAAGGGAGACCTTCGTAATTAGTTCCCTTGAGAAGAGAGTAGTGAGTTTGCTCTTGGTGAAATTGTTCTTGATGATGTCTTCGACTGCCTATTTGGAGAGCTACTTGCCATAAGCGAGGAGGCAAGTGACGATCGCTAATCCCAACTGCCAAGTGTAAATGTTATCGTCAATTTTCACGACTAAATTGGAATCATTCAAAAACTGGATAGAATTTTTTATGAAATCTTTCTCCGATATTCGATTTTCATAGAAAGTTTTTAAAATTTCCTCGCGTTTGGTTTTCTTCTTCAATAAGTTTCCGCAGAGTGACAAATGAAAGAATGGCTATTTTTATGTTTATTCACCCTCGTACACTTCCTACTTTATTTTACTCAGTTTTATTTGGTCCAAACATTATGATTACTCAATACGAGGCGCTGTTGCAGGAGCGGGCTGGGCAACTTCCTTCTTATCTTTAAAAAACCATGCGAACTGCCAAAAGTTTTTGGGGATCATCTGTTAGTTTTTCAGATCTTCAAATTTTTTATGCGGCGATGCGAGAATGCTGCTTGTAGAATTTAGAATCCATGGCCGAAGATTTCTGGGATTTTTCGTCATCGAAAAATCCGATGAATCAGAAACCATAGTCTTTTTGATGTACTCCTACAGATGACGGATATTCTTACTTTCTGGAAGACGACTCGGGCGCTATCGTCAATTTTGATGGGCAAATCGACAAGCTTATCGTTAACAAAGAGCGAGAGCTTATAGGGTAGCACACCTTTTAATCTATTCTTTTCGATTTGTTTGATGAGAGTGCTCGAGGAAAACGACCTGGAAAGCCGTTGACCGATAACTCCGGTTGGCTTGTTTGATGATGATTGCATCGTAGCAGCTGCTGGTGATTGTCTACATAATTTGGCTCATACCTTATCCATCGGAATAAATATAAATTGTTATAGCCTCAATCACAAGCTGTAATTGCGATTGCATCGTGGCATAAATGCTAATTAAAGCACTTGACCATGCAATGTTATTGTTATTGATAATTGTAATGTTATAGTCTGATATGCATTGATAATTGTAATGTCACCACTTTATGATGATTCTTTGGCATCTGATTGCATTGTTATAATAAAGTTTGATTGTGCTGGAGTGTTTGTTCTGTTGTGAGGATATCACGCCTTGCATTAATATTTAGAATGTTTGTTCGTTTCGAGCAGTTGCTACAAGAATGATACTGCAAATAAGAGCCTCAGTTTGATAATTGAGAATATGGCACATGTGTGATGATATCTCGAAATATGGCTTGTAATTGGCAGAGAAAAGCCTGCATTATGACTAGAAATCTGCGCCCTATCAAGAATCATTTGTTTGGGACGAATGTTGCGGGATGCCAATGCTATGGGATGCCGATGTTGCGGGATATTCTGAGATTGGCTATGAATTTGGATGATTCGAAGATCAAGTTCAGGCAATTTTAAAAATATTTAAATAATTTATACTCAAGACAATGTCCAACCTTCAATACCTTAACCCAAAGGCAGAGAGTCTCAAGAAGATACAAGCATTAGCCATGAATATTAATGCCTCCATGGGTCTCCAAGATGTTATGAAATCGAACCTCGGCCCCAAGGGAACCCTCAAGATGTACCCATTTATCTGATTTAGGCTCGTCGGCGGTGCTGGTCAAATTAAGCTTACCAAGGACGGAAGCGTCCTACTCAACGAAATGCAAATTCAACACCCCACTGCAGGCATGATTGCGCGCTCAGCTACGGCTCAGGATGATATTTCTGGAGATGGGACCACATCGAATGTCTTATTGGTCGGGGAACTCATGAAGCAGGCTCAGAGACTGATTCAGGAGCAAGTGCACCCAAGAGTCATCGTGGAAGGGTACGAGCTCGCCAGAAAGGAATCACTAAAATTCCTCGAGCAATTCAAAGTTCCTCTTGAAACCATTGAAAAACCTCTGCTGACAAGTGTTGCCAGGACAGCCTTATGCACGAAGCTCCAGCCTGATATGGCAAATCAGTTGGTTGATATTGTGGTCGAAGCCCTATAAATAATCAAAATCGAAGATAAGCCCATCGACTTGCACATGGTCGAAATTATGCATATGGTCCATCGATTATCCAGTGATACAAGGCTGGTAAAGGGGCTTGTGCTTGACCACGGCTGCAGAAACCCAGACATGCCGAAGAGTCTTGACAATTGCTACATTCTAACCTGCAACGTTTCTCTCGAGTACGAAAAGACTGAAGTCAACTCTCAATTCTTCTTCTCGAATGCAGTCGACCGAGATAAAATGGTGCAAAATGAAAGGCGATTCACCGATGAGAAGTGTCAGAAGATTATCGACTTCAAGAAAAAGTTTTGCGATGGAACCGATAAGGGATTCGTTGTCATCAACGAAAAAGGCATTGACCCCATTTGTCTCGAGAGATTTGCCAAGGAAGGAATGATGGCCTTAAGGAGAGCTAAAAGAAGAAACATGGAGCGAATTGTATTGGCATGCGGAGGATCTGCTGTTAACTCTATTGAAGAACTCACCGAGGCCGATCTGGTATTACTCTCTCATTATCATAGGGATTTGCAGGCTCTGTCTCCGAAGCAGTATTGGGCGAATAAAAGTATACTTTTATCGAAGGAGTAAAGAATCCAAAGAGTTGCACCATTCTCATTAAAGGCCCCAATGAGCACACGATATCAATGCTCAAAGAAGCTACAAGGATGGATTAAGAGCTGTCAAAAATGTTTACGACGACAAGGCAGTGATTCCAGGAGCAGGTTCATTCTAAATTGCCTGCAACACTCATTTGACAGAATTTTGCAAAGATGTGCAGGGTAAAGCCAAACTTGGAATTCAAGCCTTTGCTGAATCTTTACTTGTGATTCCGAAGACTTTAGCTGAAAACAGCGGGTATGATATTCAAGAGGCAATTATTTTATTGAAGGATGAGCACTACCAACTTAAAGTACCTGTTGGCCTCAACTTGCAGGCTCTGGGCACGGTTTCTCCAGTGAAAGAGCAAATCTATGATAATTACTGCGCGAAGAAGCAGTGGCTCAATCTCGCTCCCACTCTGGCCGAGCAACTGCTGCTGGTCGATGAAATCATGAGAGCTGGCAAAGGAATGGGGGGAGGGAGCAAGCTCGAAGGCTGATTTATCTATGATAGTAGTTGCAAATATGAAAATGCTAAATAGAATGATCTGATAGGAGTTGCCACCAATATGAGATCATTGCATATTGAAATTAAAATTTAGTAATAAATCATAACGGCTCATGTCATACCATAGAAATTATCAAGAAGAACCTCTAAAGAACAGCCAGAAAGTCAATAGTAAGCATCATGTTAACCCAGAACTTCATATCCCCAATACATCCTACCTCAAGAGCTTCAAGAAGAATACCCATAATCGCACCAAAGCAGACACCAGCCAAAGATCCATTTAGAATTAAAACAGCTGCAACAGCAACCCCAAAATGGCCATCGCCAAGAAGACCAAAGAAAGCAACAGCGTCAAAAACCAGTTTCAGCCCTTCCATTACTTCATGCAGTAGACAGATAACTCGATGGAGGAGCTACTCAACAGCTCCATCAACCAATTTTAAAAACTCATAATTCGGGAGGATGAAGAGGAGAGCTTGGAAGAACAGAATTACAGGCTGAAAAATGCATTGGCCAAGATGAAAAATATCCTCAAGGGAAAGCTTGAACATGCTTTACAAAAACAAAAGGATGAGCTCTCAAAAATGCTCGAGGATTACATCTCCCTCATTACCAAGCTTCTTCAGGACAAAGAGGAACTCACCCTGACTCTCCATAACATCCAACAAACCAACTAAAAGGACATCAAGAACATTGAGTATGAATGGAGCAACAAGTTCAAAATTGTTATTGAAGAAAGGGACGAGCAAATTAACGCCACTAAATCGCAAATCGACTAATTTCTGCAGGTCATCGAGCAGTATGAAGAGGAAGCCAAAAGTGAAGAGGAAAAGTTTGCTGAAATGAAGAATAAAATCGAAGAGCTCGAAAGGGAGAGAAACGAACTTTGGCAGCAATACCAAAACAGCGTTAATTTGGATGATAACTCCGAAGACCAATCACTGCGCATAGAAGCCCAATCCACCAAAATACAGACACTATTGGAACTTTTAGAGAAAAGCGAAAAATAGAAGAATTCATTGATTTCATAAATCAGGCTATTAAAGGCGGACAATCATAGCCACAAACAAGAAACAGAGCCTGCCTCCAAACATTAGATAAAATAACTAAAGTAGTCATATGAGAGAAGAATGGAAGAACTGGAGTAATAGCACGAGGAATAATTTCTGTAGTATGAGAAAGCGATCAAAGACACCATCATTAAGAAGGATTAATGCATTGAGAGGCTAAACTTGATATTGAAGGCCTGCGAGAGCGTGAGAATAAGATTGCAACTTATCAGTACTGAACGAATATTTATATTGGTGCCTATCTATCTATGTTTATCAGTGTTTCCATTTTTAAGGTCGATGACGCTAATAATTTTATCAGTAATTTTATCATGCTATGAAAATGGGTCGGCCAATGTCTGATTATTATATTATCCGTTAACAATGCTCACACAAGCAGACCAAGAGCAGGACAAATACCAAAAGATCCATAAAATTGGAGAAGGCACTTATGGAATTGTTTACAAGGCTCTCAATAAGGAAACTAATGAAATTGTCGCACTCAAGAGCATCCGACTCGACCATGAGGACGAAGGTATACCCTCCACGGCCGTTCGAGAAATCTCCATACTCCGCGAACTCCAACACCCCAACATCGTCTGCCTCAAAGATATCGTTTCGGGGCAGAATAAGTTGCAGCTGGTCTTCGAATTTGCCGACTGTGACCTCAAGAAATACATGGAGGGGGCTTCACTGTCAGAGACTCAAGTGAAGTAAATTATATACCAGCTGCTGTTGGCCCTGGACTACTGTCACTCAAACCGAATTATTCACAGAGATCTCAAGCCGCAAAACATCCTGGTGAACAAAAAAACCTCACCGTCAAATTAGCAGACTTTGGATTGGCACGAACATACTTTTACCCCATTAAATAGTATACCCATGAAATAATTACTCTCTGGTATCGAGCTCCTGAGAATTCTCTTAGGGACGGAGAAGTACTCGCATACTGTCGATATTTGGTCGATCGGCTGCATTCTATATGAAATTTCTCATAAGAAATGCTTATTCTGCGGGGATTCATAAATTGACCAGCTCTTTAAAATCTTTAAGACTCTTGGAACACCAAACTAAGAGTCCTGGCCGAGTGTAAGCCAGCTAAAAGATTTCAAATCCACCTTCCCGAAATGGATAGTGAGCGAGTTGGCGGACATTACCACCAAATTATCACCCGAGGGCCTAGATTTGCTGAAAAAAATGCTCATATATGACCCAGTGGAAAGGATCACCAGCGAATAGGCACTCGACCACCCTTTTTTTGCAGATTTGGATAAAAGCAAGTTCGCTCCTCGCGATGAAGAATGATTACCGTGTTTATTTAATTGTTCAAATCTGTGATTTCAACCTATAGGATGGCAACTACTGTTCGTATCAACTAATTATCAATATATAAAATATGAAAATCATCATAAAATTTACTTTCCGCAACATCTTACAACATTTTCTAGGCCACTTATATTAAATCTACGGGCAGTATATTAGTTAGCTTTGATTTTTCGCCGAAAATGCATTTATATGCTGTTGTTCCTGTTCTTGCTGTTGTGAGTGGCTTTCGGGAAGAAGCTTGCAGGCCTACTCTTCATTGAATCAACTTCGAGCAGATTATTCATTCCTCTCAACCCTTGAATGAGCGTATCCACTTCATTGGCTGACTTAGGTTGCTCTAAATTTTTACGATTGTGCTCTTCGGCCATCATGCGGATCCTTCGATACTGAGCCCCTTCAAAGCTCACTGCCTTCTTTTTCGAAAGCAGTTTCTATTTTTAATCAGAGCGGAGTATTTCTTCTGATTAATTTTTGCCCTTCATCTGATCATCCAAAACGTAAGACGGATTGTTTTATTAGGTGTAGGTTTTAGTGCGATACAGTTCACTGAACTTATCGTTGATGGTTTTGTTTAATCCTTCCGCTCGAATGAAGTAGCTGCTATGTATCTTCGAATTTGAATTCTTTGATTCTCTTTTACTCTCAGAGGTGTTTCTCCTCAATTTGGATGAATTCTCAGTCGACTTTTATAAATTTATGGAATAGTTAGTTTTGTTTTGATTCGACCCTGGTCTTTTGCTTCTCTCAATCAGATCTTGGCTTTCCTTTTTCTTTCCTGCATAGCTAGATTGGTTGGAATATTTGGCTAACTTCTTCGATGCCTTGTAGTATTTTTGCATAGAAATTATACCTTTGCAGGATGGAGACTTTCTCCTGTCCTCGCATATTTACCCTGCTTCCGGTTAAGAGTCCGAGGAATTTCCCTCAAATTATATTTGGGCAAGTGAGGGGTTTATATAAAATTAGTTCATATTTTTCTTGAACTATTCCGCGATTTTCGATGGCTTGAATTCTGTCAGGCTGCTCCCTGACTTCTTTAAATTTTATTCAATCATCTTATAAAAATTTAGACATATTCCTTGGCATAGCTTTGATCCAATCTTCTCATAATCACAAATTTGATAATTTTGGAGTCTTTCGCTCCCGCAGAATGAAGCTTCTAAAGTATACACATAGTCGATTTTTAGATAGTTCCACATTGTGATTCGCGCTGTTTCTTACTTATCTTTTTGAACGGCATAGGAGCAGTAATCGTATCGAAAAGAAGAATGAAGTTTCGACATTAAGAAGGGGAACTATTTCGGCTTGGAATTTACTGGTCCGTTTTCGCACTCCAATACTTTTGGACAGCATCCATAGAAGAAGGCATTTTTTTGCCGGGAATGGCCGTGCAAGTCGATATACATGATGACCTTTTTTATTAGGTTTAAGTTTTTGATATACTCCCGAAGCAGAAATACTTCAGGATGATATTTTTCATTGCATCTTTTCCATTTGCGATTTAAATCAAACCCTGACCCAGAGAAGCGATAGTTTCCTTGGATCACTCCGTCGGGGTTGATCATCGGGACTATTTTGAATAAAAATGCCTCAATCAACCTTTTGCCGTACTAGCTCTCACCGATCAATTCTTTCATAAACCCTTCCATCATCCAAGATCCAACAGTTTCTCCAGGATGGACTCGAGCTGAAAGTACAATAACTTCCTCACTTTAGCGATTGCCAATCGTAACAAGAGGAATATCTCGGCCTTCATAAGATTTTCCAAGGCTCTCGAATGACAGCGACCCTTTCGAGAGCGATAAGAAGCTAATGAGGTTCGTATAGGTATATGGAAAGCAGTAAGCAAACTATACTCTATTCGGTAAGGAATTTTTGAAAAAGAAATTGAACCTGAGCTAATATTTAGTTGTTGCCTATTCGTCCTCTGAGTATGATTCGACGTATTTTATCTTTGATCCTCCGCGTCTCCAAGTGTTGGCTTCACATATTTACCGATAACATATTTTCATCCCTTCGTTGTAAAGGCTCGACGATTTTGTGAAACCTTTTATAACAAATTTTGTTTCCCCTTTGATTCCTTCGCATGAAAAGTAAAACCAAGCGGATTTTCTGTCTGAGTTGGTCTCATTATTCAAATGTATTTCATATGTGTCTGAAGAGATCTTTTGGGCTGAGCAAATATTGCCTGATTCGAAGTTGCTTCTGAAAATAGTGGCTCCTATGGCGATAATATTCGAATTATTCCCTGTGTTTCTTCTACGCATTTGATTTGAATTGAGGAAATTGTCCCCATTGCCCAACTATTTTTTTTACTGTATGATTTTAAGTTTCGGCTTCTCTGACTTGAGATTGAAACACAATTTGCTCGATATATAGTCCTTCATATTATTTGCACTGATTTCAGAGGACACGGAATACATCATAAACTATTACTTGAACTCTTCAAACTCATCGAGATTATCTTCTTGCTTTTATTTATCTTTTGCTAATCGCTCATTCATTAATTATAAATAATAAATAACTTGGAGCAGCCCTAAATTAACGAATGAAAGGCTATTTGAGATCCTGAGAGTCAATTCTATTATAGCCAAAGGTATATTCAATGCTGAGTTCGATTTGATTTATTTGGAATAAGTATTGAAATATGTCTGATAATAATTTTATGAAAGCCGTAAAAGAACGAAACCCCTACCTCAAGAAAATATCTTCAGGGGATCCTCGCAAATTCTCGTAAATTCACGGTTATGCAGTTATGATATCGATTCTGGGAAGCATCTCTTGCAAGCAGCAGACGGCACATAAACAGTTATCAGCAAAATTGGAACATTCAAACCCAAATTCAGGAGAAACTTCTCGGGCTTTGCCTCTCCCTTGATGAGGTATGAGGCCTCCAAATTAGATTAATCTGCCTTACATTTCACACCTTAATTAGAATTTAGGAAATAAAATTCATACTTCACTCCTGTCACCAGAAAATTTACGGGCTATGCTCAGCAGCCTTATCAGATAAAAGGCAAAAAATTCCCTGAATTTCTTGACATGCCCGATGGCCCACATGAATTTAAAAAACCTGCAGGCTTAACAAAATCTTTCTCAGAGCAAAAGCCGAAACTAAAGAATAAAAATCAGGATTCTTTGATACTATAAAATTCAGCAAATTCCTTCGGCTAAAATCAAAGCAATCATTATTTTCAAACTTCCTATATAAATATGACAGAAAGCAGGCCCTTGCCGAAATTTCCAAAAAGGACTTGCTATAACTATAAGTGCAAGTATCAAAAGCACTTTCCATCCGAACACAAGGGGAAGACTGAGGCTTCCACCAAATTTTCAGACTCTCGAACAATCCACGAGCGAACTTTATCAAAGAGCTTCTACGACAATCACTTCAGCATGTAGCAGAAGGAGATTTCATGTTTATAAAATCAGAAATGATCAGCTCTCTTATTAAATTCATGAACAAAACTCAGATGATGAGTTCGATTGGAGGATGAGTCAGATTGAAGGGTCTCGTTAATCTTATTGCTCTCTCAATTTTTACAATTAATTTATTAATTAATTAAGTGAATAATGAATAAAATGTGACTTTAATGAGATACTATCATTATATTTATTGAATAATTTTCTTGATATCAGCAGAGTTATTAATTTATACTAAAATCCACGTATTCGAATAATAAAAACAATACAGATAAATCAGAGGAGAAGCAAAGGCATTGGTAGCACAGTTGTAAGTTTGGACAAATTGCAGCGGCAGCTATCGATTTCTAAAGGTTTGTGAATATCAAAAATGGTTGAATTCAAAGGAATTACGAATTCTTGTGGAGTTGAACTGGCAATCATCGGAAGTATCAGCCACACAGTAGTCTTTCCCTTTCCACCAGGAGCATTAAGCGAGACTAGCTCAGACATATCCCTAATAATGAACTCCTTACTTCTAAATAGAGAGCGTGCCCTGAAGTATCAGCATTCAACTCGGCAGAACACGCCCGTATTATATGATATAATCAATAAATAAACAACTCATTTATCACGCACATTATATTTATTATGCCTGTTTTTATATTATGTACTAATTTATGTAATTTAAGTAATTTATGCCATATGATTGATCTTATTATAATAGTTCTATTCAATCAATATCAAAATCTGCCTATTTACCATCATTATCAAATGTGTCCTGATCCTCTTGAAGCCCCACCAATTATACATCATCCTCCTCCTATTTATAGAGAGCCGAAATCTACTTGCCATCCCTCGCTTCATCGAAGATGAGCTCGAATTGAAGCCTTTCAAGAGGGTTGTCAGGAACATAATGTTTGAGGGTGTTCGGGTAATGTTTATTGGGTGGAAATAGGATGTCAATAGATAGCCTTAGGCTATTCTCGAGCATGTTCGGGATTATTCGGCCCAATAGGTTCGAACTGATTTCTAGGCATGGGTTCGTATTCACTTCAATCAGCCAGACGTCGAAGTTGGAGTCAAGCATGAAATCCAATCCAAATATTTCAAAATTGTGCTTGAGGTGCTGAGGATCCATTTTCAAGTACGATGCCTTGAACGCGTCCAGGCTGATCTGCCGCATTTTTGGGTACAGCTCATTCGATACTGAAAATTTACGGTGCGGGTAGGACGCGTCGAAGTATCTTTGCAACTAAGTATATGATATTTTATTCCCTTCTTCGAATTTCCCGTAGCTGGTTGTGAACTTTTGAATCGCATCATTTGTCAAATGCACTTCGATATCGTTGACTTACTCGAGGCTGAAGTTTCTTGATGAGGTCCGGACATATCCTTCTCCAAACCAGTACAGTCTGGCTTTCCCGTGAATCTTCGTAGCCAGCATATAATGCCTGATGTCAAACTTTCGGCCCTTGTACAGCATCGGCTTTTCGATATACTTTTGAATGATGAAAGTGCCAGCACTCTTTTAACTATTACTTTTCTTGCCTTTCCCAATGACTTTGTTGATTTGGCTTAATTCACTGCAGACGCTAATTCCGTTTCCTCTATTGCTGTTTTACCCTGGCTTGACAATCCAGATGTTCTGATTTTTTTTAGCCAGTTTACCTTCCTTAAAATACTTGACAAATTATTTATATTTCGGGTCATTAATGCCATCGCTACCGACATGGAAAGTCAAAGGCACAACATCAAAAACATCCTTTGATGTTAAGTTGTAATATCTTTTTAAGTTACAGAACAAGGCCTTTTTATTTCCAATGTAAAAATTATTTTGCAAGTGGTTGTGAATTCTTTAATGAGCCTTCTGAACTTAAATTATTTCACTTTCTTTGAATGTAGAAGGCGGAAATAGCCTGCGGCGTTGCTCAAAATTATTAAATTTTTAGGGGTGGCTAACTTTGCTCACTTGCTCTTGGAAATTATTGTATACAGTTTTACTTGCCAATGTAAGCACTTTATCGAAGCAGTCTCTCGGAAGTGGGGCTTTATAGAGGATACTCTTTTTATAAATTTAAACTAACTTTGTATCAGCTTTTTGTTTCTATTTGGTATTTGATTCATGCGCTTTATTTTCCTCATAAAAGGATACCACAATTCTCTCTGCTGGATTTTGCAAATCATAGTAATCATTTATTTTAAGCTGTGTCCAAACAAAATTAGCCTACATCGGATCGCTTACCTCGGCCCACCAAAATCTTCTCTTCATTAATGTCTTGACCAACTATCGATTGTTGCCTTTGCCGACATAGAATTTATACTTGACTTAGTATTTGCTGTTTGAATCTTCAAGGATTAGAGGGTTGTAAATGTTATAGGAAAGATTCATGATAAACAGAAACTATCGATACTGCCTTATCTTGACGGAATAGATTGTTTCTTCGCTGTCGAAGAAGAGATTCTTTTGCGAAAAATTGGCTTTAATATCGACTTTCTTTCTACTCTTAACTGGGCTGTCAGTTTTTTAAGCTTCTATCTTTTTCGTTTCCCCTTCAGCCCCTTGCTAAAGATCTTCTTTCCGTATCTTTATTTCAGGCATCTAGCGGCTTTTATTTTTCCTTAAATGCTGCAGCATTTTGATAATTCTTTGGCTCTCATTTTTGTTTTCTATTCGTAAAGATTGGTACTTGGACTCTTGTGGAATAACTTTTGTCTCCAAGAACTCCTCGAGTGAGTTTTTATCCCTTTCCCTTTACTTTTTCACCATTTTTTGTCTGTTATTTTGCAATTTCCTCTTACCCTTCATCCTCTAATCGAGATTGCGTGGTTTATCGTAAGCCTGCTGCTTTAATTTGATGAAGTTTTATATATTCATGTTTGAAATGTGAGGGTTTTCTGAGGAGGAAATTAATACTTTTTCAGGCTGTCCGATTGAAGTATAGCCTTACTCTTATATTTGCTATTCCTATTCTTATTTCTCTTTTTCTGTATTTTAATATTTACTTTCCAATTACTTTTAGTCTTCTCTGATGTCCTTAAGTTCATGCTATAGCGCTATCCTTTTTATTTTCGGAAGGCCAGGTGATTTAGTTTTCCGCTTGGGTTTCTAATCCTTCAGTCTTTCCTCAATTTGCACGGTAGATTTAATTTATAGATATCTATTGAGCTTTTTGCTGATTTTGGTATGATAGGCATAGTCGGACAGAGACTTATGATCTCTGAGAAGGGAAGCAGCAATTTACTAATTTTTTTTCATGTACAAGTCGATGAGCTGTTGAGACGCTTGTTCGCTCTGATTCCAGGGGGTATTAAATTCGGAGTTGATAACTTTATAGCCTGATAAAAATATCCTTTTGTTGTCTTTACCGGTGTTTTGCGATTTAATTTACTTATTGATGTGGTCATAAGAAACTCTTCTTCTTTTTTAGCAAGAGTCCTTCGGGTTTCCCATCTATGTTTTCAACTTTGATAGTTCGCAGCTGCTAATTTGTTCTCTATGAACACAAAATTCATACATTGAGTTTGGGAGATCCAAGCCAGTGTTCATCTTGTAATTGCAGTTGAATATCGTTAGCTTATTTTTCATTATTTATCGCGAATCGTATATGTATTGCTGAATCGGTATATTACATAAACGCACGATCGCTAAGACGATAATTATTATTTAGAAGTGTAATGATTGGTGGACAAAAGAAGGGCCAATAAATTGCAGAGTTACTTTTGCCAATCAAGTAATATGACGAAAGCAATAAAGGATTAATTAGGCGTTTGTTGCCTCCACTGCACTCAAGGGTCGAGTGCCTGTCAATCATTAGTTGCATCGACAGCATTGAAGCCGAGCGCAAAATATTTAATGATGAGCTGTTGGTCTTGCAGGAAATCGTGAATTTCCAAGCCTATTCCAAACGGAAGCCTCATAGATATGTCAGCTTATAAAGCATAAACTTCAGGATTTGTGCTATCGAGTCCCAGTTTCAGATTCGATCATTCATGAAAGAGCAATGCGTAAAACTTAATCAAATAATCAAACGACTAGATGGGTCGTCTGGGCTAATGGGCGAAATTGCTCGCAAGTCGATACGCCTCATAATTGCTGAGAAATAAACACTACGAAAGATAGATCCATCCAAAATCCATCTTGCCTTGGTGAAAGGGAATTCCAATCACTATGTCCTCGTGATAGACATCGAAAGGCTCTCCAAAAGCCTATTCACTTAGTCAGGTATTCATTTCATCATGGAAAGCACTTTCGGAAGGCTCAATTTCGACTGGAATAAGCTGCTCCAATAAGAATAGCTTAGGCCGTTTGAAGAAGATGAGGCGTTTTAGATTGAGATCCCAGCTGACATTGTGGGCGAGTTCATCGAGTAAGAGTCATATGGAACAAATAAAGTAGTCACTGAGGTCAGCTTAGGAGTGTCATACATTCTGTCGCATTACTGCAGATTTGCTGCTAACCTGTTCGAAATTGGGGGCAAAATGATGGCAAATGCAGATTAGATGGTATTCTCGAGGGCTATTCTCGGCTTCCCGTATAGTAAAAGCATTTTAATCGATTTCATTGACCCGATATCCCAACAAAAGCTCGCAGGAAAGATATATATCAACGAGGAATGCAACCACTTAACTGGCTACTCCCTCAGCTCTTTAAAACACATCAAATTCTGCCCTATCTGCAATGCCAAGATATCCAGTCACAGCCAGAGCTCCAAAAAAACTTATTCTCCCGCGAGATCTCATTTGCTCTAATACCTGCGAGATAATTTTTTAAACGACAAAGAAGCCTTAATTGTGTATAAGGATAAATTCGTATATCATGGGGTCGGATTTAAGTTTGCACATTATAGCCATTTTCGATAATTCCTCAAGGTGAACCACAATATTCGAAACAGGCATCGCATCCAAAAAGCAACTCATGTCGAGCAGATATCCTTGATGAGTTCGTGGTTCAGTAAAATGTACTTATATTCCAATCGCCATGCTTTAGTGCACACTCCCGTTCGCGGAAAACACTGCAAGCATTTATAGTTTTTTGACGGCCTCTAAATCTGGATGATGTATGGGCATGAAGGATTCTCTGAGTTCGGCTGCCCAGTATGTTCTAAGCCAATCTTCTTCGAATAGATTATCTACTTAAAGGAAATTGAATTGGTGGTGCGGCTCTTCGAGGATTTAATATCGGACGAGTTGATCTATTTGCGGGCATCTTTGCATCTGAACCATTCAAGTAGAAAATGCAAATTAGTGTGGCATGAGGAAGACAACAGTGCTGCATTCTAAGCCGAACTGCGAGTTTATTCCATTTTGGATGATCCGCTCCGAAGAGTCAATAAGAATCTGTTTCCGAAACACATCGTCGAATAGTTTCTGTAATATTTTTAATTTTGATTTATGCGCAGTTTGGCATTTTTGATAGATTCCTTTCCTTTACCATTATAAGTTATACGTTACAAATGAATTTTATGAATAAGCTCGCGATACCTCCTTCTCCTCAATCGAGAAATGCACGGAAGCCCCTCATGAATATCACATCTTTCTACTACAACTCGGTTGACGAAACTAAATCCAAGCCGCACATTTTAAATGATGCAAACATAAAGACATCTGATGAAGACTTGAAAGCATTTGAGGTAAATTCGAAAACTTATCATGCAAACTCAAGATCATTCTCTACGAAAAGTATTCGACCTCCAAAAATGGTGGGGTAACAGAATAAAGTGACAGAATTACGCCAACGGAAAAGAAGCTTACATTATCGTATGAACAATTCAAATTCTTCGGCCACTCAAAATACACTTTAGGTCCGGCATTCAGAGACCATTCATTTGCGAAGCTGTGACGAGGAAAATAAGCCCAAGCTTACAACCACACAAAAGCCAAAAGGACTAATTAAGTGTTTAAACCATTAAAGTCGGAAAGCCAGCCATGAGGCACCTGAATAATTCGGTAAATATCTCTGCTTAGAGTGCGCTCTAATTCTTGCCCGAAGGAGCATTCGAGTGGAAAAGCTGAAAAATTCATTATATTAAGAGTAAGCGTATAGATCACGTGAAGAGGAAGAGAAGGTGTCTGGAGAGTAAGATGAAGAGCAAAAGTAAGAGGATAAGCAAGAGGAAGTGGCAAACCAAAGACTTTCCTAAATAAACAAATATCTGAGCAGAAGCATAAGCCTGACAAAGTAGCTTACCCACTACAATTTGTAGAGTCTGAGGTAAAAAAAGGAACAAATCATGCGCGAATACAGTGAGATGATTGAAGAGCAAAAGAGTAAAATGGAAAAGTAACTAAAAAGAGTCAGATAGTTCTACCAATAGCATGTTGATTTAATCTAAGCTAGACAAGAAGAGAAACTTAAAATGATGAAGTAGCAAGAAGAAAGGCTGCATAGACTGTCAAAGATGATCAAGAATACTACCATTGACATCGAGCAGCAAATCGAGGGAATCAAATATAAACTCACTGACCACTAATTCAGTACTGTCATCAATCAGTATTGGAAGCTTGTCGACGAGGCCCAGTAGATACTACACAATCAAGAAAAACCCAAAAATGTGTCCTAGTTTGTCATCGACGACAAGGAAATGGCTAATTAAGACCTGGCGAACACTTGCTCGGGGTAAAATGGGGATAGCACTAGGAAGAGTAAGAACAATAGCAAATGTTCTAAGACATAATTTACTTTTTCAAAGAGAGAAACATATGGCACTCCCGAGATTTCAAAGACTCTGAAGGGGATCAAATTTGCATAATCAGAAGAGCAGACGTTTTTAAACTCTTTGTCGGGCGAGTCTGTTGTCGATTATAAATTCATGTTTGAATGAGTTCAATTATGAATACCTGATTGTATACTGCATGATTAAATACGAGTTAAATGTTATATGTTGACAATTATTTCAGAAATTAAAAGAATATGAGAATTTGCGGAGTGGAAAATGAAGAGGAAATCCTCATCGAGTTCGTTGAGGAAGAAGAACAAACCAACAACTTCATCAGGAGTCGATTGCAGCCAGAAATCATTCAGGATTAGTTTAAGCTCAACTTTTAAGATATGCTCGAACGGGAATGGACCATTGATGATGAGGACGCTTTTCTACCTAGTCGGAGCCAAGTAGTTCCCATCAATAAAAACAAAACTAAAGCTGAAGAGAAATAAAAAGCCGATTATGGCTCGACGAAAATGGGAGGAAAGAATAAATCAACAAAGCACGCCAAGAATGATCTACTAAAGGACATCAAAACAGTTTTGGACAGCCCAGAGCCGATCGAAGACATTGACCTGTTCCTAGAATCGACAATCTTCCGAAACTCAATCAGAATATTCATTTTAATCTTTGTAGTGGGACTAGCTTTGACTGATTACTCATTTCGGCTTGATAAAGCTAGCAGAAACCACTTCGATAAGATTTCGATCTACAACAAGATATCCCTAAACTTTCAGCTGCTCGCGAACTGCGCGTTTAGCTTGGAAATTATTCTAAAAATGCTCTCCCGACAAAGATTCTTTTCGGATCCTTGGAACATCCTGAACCTGGTCGGATGTGCTTCATGGTAGCTCTTTTCTAACGTAGCTGGATCACAATTTTTATGGATTTTATGTACTACGATCAATTCAGCCTCTTTGCCTTTCTAATTTGTCTGAAGATTCTGTTGGTCCTCCGAGTCATCGAGCTTTTCGAATTTATTAGAGTTCCCTTCGAGGTAAAAGATAAAAATAAATATAGGATATCATCACAACCATTCCCGAGCTGGGTAAGATATTTTTCCCCTTGCTCATTTTCATGTCGACCTACTCTATTCTGGGGCTGCTCCTATTTTCAGGTTCGAATGAGCACAAGTGTCGATAAACACCGACACCTGTTGGAGATCTTTGGCCTCAAGTTAGCAGCAATCTTTGTGGATCAATGGATTTTCAATGCAACCGGGGCTACTGTGGAAATCCTTTTGAGTTTGGCTTGGAATACAACACCACTGAGATAACTGAATACGGAAACGAGTTTGGATTAGTATCTTACGACAACATCGGCAAGTCTTTTTTAACAACATATCATTATGTGTTTCTATCGAATTGGACGGCAATCAAATACAAATTCAGCAGATTTATTACTCCTTACATCACAAACCTTTACTTCTTCACACTGGCCTTATTTCTCTTCTTCATTATGTCGAATCTGAACATGATTACCATTTGTAAGGCCTACATTTAAAAGTAAAAGAGTCGATAAAACAAGACGAAGACCCAAAGCCAATAGTCAATACAATTGTAACAAAAAAGAATTGAAGAGAAAAAAAAACTGCTTATTTCAAAAATTTCGCCTTTTCGACTTAAAGCCCATGGTGTTATTGAATATGTCGAAATTGTCTTAATAATACTCAGTTCTGTTGTGATTATATTCGATTATTAGGGCATAAAGATTAACATTCAAGAAACTCTTGCTTCTATTGATTTCATCTTCTCCCTGACATGCATGACATTGGTGATTCTGAAAATCGTGTTAGTAAAAAAGATGGTGCTTGAAAATGTCTTTAACGTGCTCGATTGTATCGTTCTACTATTTAATTTGATTGACATCATCAATTGCTTGATTCTGAAAGCTGATCCGGTAAACTCACGATCTGAGCTCAGCATTATCCTTCGAAGCGTCAAGTTCGTCAGAATTATTCGAATTATTTACTTCTCAGATTCATTCTTCATATATGAGAAGACAATTCTGAGAATGTTCGCATAAACCCTCAAAACGATGAGATTCTTTTTCCTCTTGATGTGCTGCCTTATTCTACTAACAGCTTTTCTTGGCCAAAACTTGTTCGCATTCAAAATTCGGTTCATCGAGAACACCAAGGAAGTGGATATTTAAAAGGGGTTGCCGTATGTCTCTAACTTTGAGTCCCTCTACAAAGGAGTTGTGAGTGTTATTTTGATGCTTTAGAACGAAAGGTGGACATAAACTATGTATAATTTTTATCGAGCGGTGGGCTGGTAAGCAGTAGTATTCTTCACGATTGTAATCTTCATTATACACTTATTGCTGATGAGACTCTTCATTGCCATTTTTCTCTGCTACTTCAGGAAAAACCTTGAAAAATCAAGCAGCTAGCCTGAGTCTAAACTAAATGAAAATGCCCTGCAAACTTCAGATTCTGAGAAAGCTCTCCATAGCCATGATGGATATTCTTAGCACGAGAAGGAAAGAGAAAAATAAAGCGTATGCGCTTCTTAAGAGTAGAAACGCCTACCCAAAGCAAGTAGTCCTTCCTAAAATCAAAATACACTCTTTTGGTTTTTTAATCGAGAGTCCTGCATTTTCCAATGTCTCAGAGCATTTTATGCATCATAAACACTCAAGAATGCTCTTTTAATTATCATAGGAATTCAATGCTTAACGATCATGGTCCGTGCGAAAGATGACTCGCCATAAAAAAGTCATATTTTAAATTCGATCGAAAGGGTGCCTCTCGTTGGGTATTGCCTCTAAGTGCTGATAGGAGTAGTTGGCCATGGATTCTACTTTGAACATAAGAGCTATCTGAAGCAGGCGAAGATGAATTATTTGAATGTTTTAATTGTACTTCTCGTGATAATATCCTAATTTAGTGAAATTGGAGAGATGCAGACACTCATTATCCGGCGATTCACTGTTTTGAAGATATTCACCCCTTTGGCTCGTGCTGATAAAGAAACTTCGGTCATTTTGAAATCGATTTCTGCAATAGCCTAAAATTTTGCAAGGGTATTCGTCGTTTATGTGTTTCTACTGTTGATTCCCTGTGTAATTTTACTGAAATTGGAGAACAGCTAACTGTATGATTGCAAGAACTACTACTCAGAGGACAATTCCAAGCCAAATAACATGCAAAGCTGTGTGATGATGGGAGGAGACTGGTAGAAAGACTCACAGTCGTTCACTAATGTGTTCACTTCCCTTGTGCTAATGTATCAAATAGTGACTTCCGAGTCATGGACATATTATATCGAGAGGCTGAACAACTATGTGCCTTGGGATGTTTACTTTGTCCTTAATTTCTTTATCTACAACACTTGCCTCCTCAATATCTTCGTAGGAATGACTGTCGAAACCTATCTTGCTTTGAAGGACGAAGCCTATAAATTGAATTTACTGCGATCCAACCAGAGAATGTGGATGCTTATTCGAAATAGCATTAATGAACTAGTCCCAATCCCCATGATGCAGTAACCTTAAACTAAATCCCGTTTTCGAAAGCTTGCATTCAAAATCATATCTCAAGACATTTACTAAAAAGTTATTGACACTTTCGCATACCTCAACGCTTTAGTCTATACGCTAAGGTACTATCGAGCTGATCCTGGATACTTATCTGATTTATGTACTTTTCTCTTCATTTAGATGCACTAAACAGAGCGTTCATAATTGCTTTTTGTTGCGACACTTTCCTTAAACTACAGCTCGGGTTCCATTATTTCTAACTGGACAGCTGCCGATTAGAGTTGCTTAGCTTCATCTTCTTCATCGTGTACGGGATTACCAGTTTAGCAACGGACTTGGGCCATGATGCGCACAAGACGCTATAAATATTTGGGGCTATCTTTTTGATGTTGCGCTGTAAAAAATGTACTTTATTTCTGATTTAGTAATATTTCGGTTCACTTGGTGCAAAACTTTAGTCAATTCGGTCCTCGATATATTACCAAAATGCGTAAAGATTGGCCAAATCTTAGCCCTCATTTTATTCTTTTATGTCGCAATTGGAATGGAAATATTCAAATACAAAAAACCTACTCCTAAAAACGATGACTACACAACTGGATTTGGCACTGCCTTAACATCACTAATAACACTTTTGAAGATCGTGAGTAACTAATCTTGGTTCGAACAAGTCGCATCTTACGTTCGAAAATCGGAGCCATCTGACATATGCTTCCCGATAAATTCCATGGAGGATGCAAGGAATCATACCAATATGGGTTGTGGCTCCTATTATGCCTACTTTTTTTTCATTTCCTTCCATGTTGTTATGGCCCTCCTGACCTTAAACTTGTTGATCGCGACGATGACAGCCGCCTATGATGAGAACTACGAGAAATAGTATAAATCGGTTAATGTTTTCCAGCTGCAGGATTGCCTGAAGCTCTGGCAGAAATATGATCCCAAAGGTACTGCTGTTATTCCTTATAAGAAGTTCTGGAGGCTCTCATCTGAAATTGCGATCCTGTTTGGTATTAGCAAAAAAAAATTGATCAAAGGTAAACAAAAGTTTCTGGAGGAATTAGACATCGACATATGTCAATCAACCTGCCCCGAACACACATCAGTTCTCTGCTACAAATTTCATGACGTGATTATGAAATTCAGTAAAATTAAGCTGCAAGTTAGCAAGGGATCTTCTGAGGAGGGCTAATAAATTTCAGACTTTTAAATCCATTCGATGATTTAAGCCGAAATTAAGGATTATCTCACTGCTACGCCTCCTCTTTATGAAAATTACCGCCCTTACAAGAACTTTAAAAGTGGGGAGATGAAATATTTTTTTGGTCTTTTGCGAAAACTCCGAGCTTGGAAAATGGTGGCCAAGAAGAAATAATCTCGCGTAATCTCCAAACTGTCAAACATCATTAAGGGCTCATTTGAAAAAAGGCTGTAATAATAAATTGAGTGGGAAAAATTAAAACTCATTTATTAAACAGTTGTTGATTTTGCTGACCTTTAGAGCTCTGAATATTCAAACCAGTTAAATTGAAAACTAAAATATATTATGAGTTTAAGTTTTACCTTTTTTTATTCCTTTTTTATTTTTATTAATTTCATGTCTAGCAAAGACTCTTGGAATTGCTGGCTTGAAACATTGATATTAATCATTATTCGCTGCCATTTCTCGAGTGTTTCTTTGAATTTTACTTCTTCTTTCTTTTTTTGATTCGAATCCAATTGCTTCTCCCTCGCTATTCTCGTTTATATCCATTGATACAATTTCGTGCATGTTTTAATAAACCAATAATGATAAATTAAACTATATAACCACTCATTAGAATATGAGAAGACTTACAATTCCTTCTTAAGGCGTAGTGATCATGTGCTCAGCTGCTCTAGTTGCGGGATGCTATTTACTAAAGTGGTTGAAAAAACGGTATCCTGCATATTAAAAATATTGTGATGCTAAATTTTGTAAAAGCAACATTAATTTAGAAAACAATGTCAAGATTAAGGAGTTTACCTACTTGGAATTTATCGAAAGCTAAAAGTAAAAAATTGAATGGTTCTTCAGTAAATCAATGTTTAATTAGGAAACGAGGAGGCTCCTTTCATTATAGCATAAATTATCGATCATAAGCTATTCAATTTAGCTGGGTCTTCAAACTTGAAGCAGCATATTTGAGTCGGTTATGTACAACAATTTTCATGTAGTCTTAATCCACAGTGACAGAATTAACAAACAAGCTATTTATGATAAAATTTCTCAAAAGTACGCAATTCAATTTGAGATGCGGACTAAGCCTTGATTGCGTAATCCTCATTGATATCTCATATTTATTTAATGGTTGTAAACTCATTTGTCACGAATCATCAATCATTGTGGCATTGTGGGCAGATCTCGATGTTGAAGTAGCATCGCGCTGAAAGTACTGAGCTTTGCAGGCCCTCTGACTTCTTATTCCTGGAGAGGCATCACTGTTATATGAAAATCTTCATATAAGTCGATAATTTGATCTAAATATTTCTTCTGCATTCTTGATCGGGATTTGCACATTTTGCATGTGTCCTCTGGGAACAAAACCTGATTCACAACAATATTTCTAATGTCGATTTCGAATTTTGTGAGCTATTGGATGAGCCGTTCAGTTTCATACATGGGCAAGAATTAGGGTATGCAAACCGCAATGAAGGTTGTTTTGTCCTAAATTTCCTAAATCTCGTACATTATCTTTCATTTGCTCATTGACTTTCCTGGAGGACTATTTCAGCGTCTACATTTTGCTGAACATTCTTTATAAGGTCGTGTTCAGTTCCTCTTTGGAACCGAAAATACCAGACATGCCTGACATTAGACCGCTAAACTTTTATTTCAATGTTAATATCTTGTTGAGGCCCTTCTCGAAGATATTAGGGAAATTCAAAAACCTGAGGGTGTGGCCTGTTGGAGCAGTATCAAACACGATGACTTCGAAATCCATTTTCTCGATCGAGCTGAATTATCAGTATTGTTACTTGACAAGCTGGGCGAAAGACATTGCTTCGTCGATTCCAGGCACCGAACTGAATATTTAGTTGAGCAAGGTTTTCGTGCCTTCGTCGCTTCCGAGGTTGAGGATGTCGTACTATTTTGACATATTTTCAACATCCACTTTAGGATCGATTTCCTTTTCTTAATGAAAAGAGTACCATCGCAGATAAATTGTTAATGCCAGTAATGGGAGTGGGGTCTTTTGATATTTTTTGATCGAAGCAATCACTCAGGTTGTGGGCTGGATCTGTGGAGATAATTAGGGTTTTCCGGCCTTTATTAGCCAAGAGAGTAGCGAGACTGCTGCTGGTGGTTGTTTTGCCGACTCCTCCTTTCCCACCAACAAAGATCCATCTTAGGCTCTTCTGCTCTAAGATATTGTTGAGAGTCCTTTCAAATTATGTTTGCATTAATAAATGATTCTAAATACTCTTATTGCTCTACATTTAATGCATCGTGTCATCAACTCAAAGTATAAATACACTATCTGATTATTTTAATATAGATTGTCATATAGATTGATCTGCATGATCCAGCCTCGCATCAGGCCCTTCTCATGACAAAAAATATAGATAGCATAACATGAATGAACTTTGCAAAATCTGCACTTTGAGAGTGAAACAATACATGGTGGCTTCGAGAAATTGTGAATAAATCTGGTATAAAAATGTTGTAAAGATCAGCCCTAAGGTACACGAATCATCAATTGACTTATGTCCGCCCGTTGCGTTATCATCACATGTTTACAATATTATTATTATTATTAATTCAATTGTGATTAAATTAATATTAAATAAATAAATCGACAAAGTATTTATAGCACAAGTCAATGATATTTTTTTTTACTGTTCAGCACTTTTTCTTTTTTTTCAAGCGAAGGCTTTATTTGCTCCTTCAAAATCGGATGTGTGGCCTCTTTTTAAACTTAAGGCTTTTTTATAGGGGCAGATTAATTTGAATCTTGGGCCATTGTGTACAAGTGGGATCCCAGCCAAGGGTGGTCTAATATTTCTTCCATAGTGAGTCTTTTTTTCGGGTTAACTTCCAGAGTTGCTCGCAGGATATCCAGACATTATGGGCTCAATTATTTGGAAATTTTTTTATTCAAGGTGTAACGGCCTTCTTTGATGTTTTCGATCACCTCTGCCGAATTCGCACCGTGAAAAGGTAGCTATCCAAAGAGCATGCCATAGAGTATGATCCCGGTCGCCCAGACATCGATCCTCCCATCGACTTGATAGTCTTTGAGGTTAATGAAGCATTATGGAGCCATGTATGATAAGCTGCCAATGTCCATATTCTCCCAGGTCAGCGATTTGATAGCCCCGGCAATGCCGAAATCAATGATTTTGATTCTCAATTCATCGCTGTTCACGAGCAGCATGTTTTATAATTTCAAATCTCGATGAATGAGCCCATTGATGTGGCAATAATGCATCGCCTTGGCAATTTGGCGAATAAAAACTTTTGACATCTTTTCGCTCAGCCTTTACTGATTCTTAACAAACTGAAACAGCTCCCCACCTTACAAATACTCCATAATGATTGCCACTTTCATGTCTTTCAGCGTAAGGCAGTTGTGCACTTTCACAATGTTCTCGTGCTTTAATCCCTTCAGAGTCTCAGCCTCAACAAAGATGCTGTCGATGTCGGAGGCGTTACCTATTTTGTTTGTTTTGATAATTTTAATGGCAACTTTTTCTTCACTTTGCCGATGAATGCCCAGCAGGACTTCCCCAAAGCCGCCTTCTCCCAATTTTCTGACTATTTCATATTCTCCGAAACATCCAGCTGGATCGAAATCTTCCCCTTTAGATGCGTATAATATCGACTTGTTTTTCGCGAAGCCAAGATCATCTTCAAAGTACTCAGCTCCCTCGGTATTGAAAAGTCTCAGGTGACTGTAATTAAACTATTTCATGATTTCCTTAAAGGAATTCTTCTTTTTGCTGATTTTGAATTCCTTGGGCTTGCTCTCCGTGGACCCGTTTTCGTATATGTAAACCTGTAATATTGGCTGAAGGTACGATTTTTTAAGGGTACGAACGATTAACCTCCGGCTAATCTTCAGGAAAAAACATAATTAAATGATATATTATCAATATAGTCATTTATATTACAATCATTTAAAAAGGTCGCTAAAGTAGCTGTTTTCTTTCGGAGCGTCGGCTTACATAGGTTTCGATCCTTCTTTGGGACGAGGCCGATAAATATCTCTCTATGATTTCTCAATGTTAAATTATCTCCCTCTGATCTTGCCTGACTTCATCAAGAGGGCCTTTTCATATTCCTCGCTCTCAGCGAACTTCACAAATGCAAATCCCCTTGCCTTCCCTTAGTCAGTTTTGGGAATGGAGACTTCGGTGAGGGTAAAATCTTTGAAAAAGCCTCGAATATCAGCCTACTTGGCTTGAAAGGCCAAGTTTTTTAAGATGATGACTTGAAGACTTTTTCGATTTTGAATATTCGATTCCTTAATGACGATGCTTTTATTGTCGATTGTGAGTCTTTTATGCTTCACTTCAGCCAGCACTTCATTTCTTTTGGTAATCGAAGCAAACTACAAATAGGCGTAGCATTTCTAGTCATCTTTTTTTATTCTCGTCCAATAATGCTTTTCGAATGAGCTTCAAATAACTCTAATATCTTTTCTTATGTTGCAGAATGAGGCAACCCACAGATAAATAAGTTTCGCATTTAGGTGTCCGAGTCCGACGGCTTGCTCTTTGCAATGAATATTTGATCTCGATATTAATTTTCCGAGCACTATTTATCAACAAATTCCTCGCTTTGCATTTCGACATAGCAATAAGTTTGCCGTTTTTCGTTTTTATGGACAAACCTGATATCAATAATTTGAGGATGATATTTTAACATCTTTTTTAACTCGTTTTCGTCCCATTCGGGCTTTATACCTTTAATGAAGAGTGTGCAGCCTGAATCCGTATGAACCCGCTTTCGTGGTTGCGAGTTGTTCCCTTCTTCTTCCATGATATTATTATCATTTTTCCTCGATCTCTTCGCTTCTTTCAAATTTTAACTATCACTTTGATCAGCTTTGTAATTTGTGTTAGAATTTGGCTATAAAGGTTAATTTTATTCTTTTTATTCAATTTTCTGGCGTAGTGGCTTTTAATCAAATGGATTTTTATTGGGATAATTGATCTTTATATTTTTGCGAGTTGGGGAGTGTTGGTTTAGAAGCTCAAGCTCTTCGAATTAGATATCGCCCTCAAACATTTTTTAATGCTAACTTTTATTTGGCCTATTACTTTCATTGCCTTATTTAAAATCGAGCACATGGTTAGTTTTATGGGTCAATTAGTTCTGCTTTTGGCCTGGAGACTATTTCAGATAATTGAACCCGTTGCTGCTTGGGAGTTTTTTGAACATTTCTACTTTTTAGGATAGCTCTTTATTCTTGAGCTTTCTCAAATCGATCAGATCCTCAATGCTCCCATATATGGACAAGAACTATTCGTATTGTCTGAGGGCCTCAAAGTCATACTTAAATGCCTGGCAACTTCTCTTTAAGATCTGCTTAGCATCTTTATGGAACCCGAGCCTGGTGAGGCATTTACTATATGTCGTATAGGTGGAGACAGATTTATTGAATTTTAAAAAGATCTAAAATATCGAGCATAAGGAATCCTTGTCCTTCACGAGAGAAGTCTACACATCGACCCAATAATTATAATAAAACTCCTTTACTGACTATTCTGCCCTTGAAGTGAGCTTCTATTCGATAAGAGTGCTAATTTATTCCCTAAAGTAAGATACTTTGCTTCCCCATGCTGAGTTATAGTCTTCATCAACCTTTTCGTGCAGATGCTTGTTGAATCTCCTAACCAAGTAATTTAAATAAGCAGTTTCAGCTTCTGGAGAATGGCTGAGAACATTTTTATAAATTTCAAGGACTTATTCTTCCTTTCCGAAAAAAGTATATTCGATTTTCTACAAATATTCGCGCACTAGTTCATGGCGCTCGAGACAAACTCTCCGAAGATACCATATTTTTTATGATTCAGTTGGCAATTCCTACACTGCTTTGAGATAGGCTGCGCTGTCGAATAGGCTTTCATCCTCTAACTCCTGGAGAAGCTCGCAATGACTTTTCACATTTGTTGACTTCTTTTCTTCCCAGGCTTGAATGGCTTGCTGATATATTTTTTCGGCTACTGGCAATGCTTCCTTATCTTTTTCCCAAACAATATACTCTTGATAGAGCACATCGAGATCATCGTACGATTATTTTATTTATCTGAGAAAAGTCTCCCTTATTTTTTTTTAATTTCTCTGCTTTTCGTAGATCTTTTTGAGCCCACCGTAGAAGTTGACTTTGGAATGGAAAATGCTAATGAGTTTTTAGATTTTAATAATAACATAATTTTAGCGTAAAGATGGCTTTTGGTCTTCTTCTCCCAGTGCTTCTTTCATTAGTCTCTTATAAATTGCTCGAGCAGTTGTCTCATAGAGGCCATCATCGAATGCCAGAAATATCAGTTCGATATCACTTTACGTTAAGGGCTACTTATGAAATCGGATGTGCAGTTCTTTGAGCCAAAAGTCTTCTCGTAGTATGTACTTGAGATGCATCCTTTTAATCGCCTCATCCTTTTTGTCAAAAAGATTGTCCTTATCGTAAGTACTAAGTAGGCTCATCCTCTGATGCAATGTGGCTTACTTTGCTTTTTTGACTCCTGAACTTTGAATTGAAATTTATTGAATCTATTACTAGATCATCTTTTCAGTACTGATAATATTATAATTTAACAAAAATCCATCACCTTCAGTTGGAAATGAGTGCCCAAATATCGAGCCTTATGAGTAATTTCTAAAAATCAATGCTCTCATTTTATCTTCATTCCCTTGCATTAATAACATATCCCGCCTAAAGATAAATGAGAGAATATATTCAAACAATTTCTCGTAAATGTTACCTGTAAAATGGCGGAGATCATATGGCATATTTACAGCAGAACAATTGAGAGGAGTTAGGCAGGTCGCGTAGCTCAGTTGGTTAGAGCGTTGTGCTAATAACGCAACGGTCGAGGGTTCGATCCCCTCTGTGACCATTTTTTACTCATCCAATAATACTATATATAAAACATATATGAATTTGCAATGCATCAATCTATCGAATTTTAATTAACTCACTATCCTAACAGATCAGATATGTTAAAATAAATGGTCATTCTAACATTCTAAGAAGTTCCCATCCATAATGTTCTACGCAGCCCCCTTGAATTCAGAAAACACTAATACAATTCTCTCAACAAAGAGTATCACAATAAATAATAAACATTAAATCAGAAAGTGTTTAGGCAAACTCGATGCCACAAAGTATCTGCTCACTTCGAAAGTACAATACGTAGATATTATTTTATACCCTGAGATTTACATAGAGTAAATTTACGGATTGCAGCCAAAGTCATGGATTCAATAATTAAAATTGCCTGATGCGATCGACATTAGAGGCTGATATGAGCATAGAATTGTAATTATTGCTTAAAAACAGGCGCTATCCTCAAGATGAAGCATAAACAGATAAATTAATAATGGCAAATTTTAAAGATGCTTCATGTAATGTCGAACTACACAAGATGTTTGAATCGCCTGACGAGCTACAATCGAGAACCAAGGTCAATCGACGTCAATTCTGAATAATAAAATTGCAAATACTCATAAAAATCGATAGATCGCGATGCAGAGATAAATTGAATAAAGAATATCTCAAGCCTAAGTCATATTTGGATTATCAGATGAACTATCATGCCTTGTTTGCAATAAAATTTTGGTTTGGAATACATATATAAATAATGCCTAAATTTAAATTTATCGCACCAGTCATCAAGATATTCACTGGCAGCAGTAGAATAATAGGCTCTGCATTTACTTTATCAATTCTTAGGATACAAAGATCATCTTCTTTTTCCAATCGTGATGACTGACTTTCCTCTACCATCGAATTATTTGAATTCGTAGCTCCCCCAGCTTTGCTCCTTCGGGCTGTGGTCTTTCAGGAGGCTAATGGCTCGATTGGAGTCGTTTCCTTCCTCAATGTGGCCCTTATAGCCCTGGTGGACATAATCATGGAAAGGATCTTCGAAGGATAGTGTGAAGAATTGGTTAGTTCCTTTGTACTTGAATGTAACAGCGCCGATGATTGCCTTGTAGGTTCCCCAACTATGGGGGACAAGCCTAGCAGAGTAGAAAAGCCCTGGCCTGACTTCGTTGGTCTTGAAATCTTGTTAGACTCTCCCTTCCTTCATGTTCCAGCCCACCACTTCAACAACTTGATCGGATTCGTTCCTGATTTCGACCTGGTGGAGTCCGTAGCCGTTCCAGTTGTTTCCTTGGGTGACATATCGGCTGTAGAAGTAGTACTGGGTGTTGTTGTGGTGCCCAAAGTTATTAGTTGGGTAGATGAATGCTCCTCTCATGGTATCTAGATAAAATTATAAGCAGCATTCGGATTCGATTTATACAAAATTCGGCAGAATTCCAGTAAAATAAACAGCATCATTCACAAAGCCAGCCGACGCCCAAACAAGCCCTTTCTATTTCACGCCTGCTCATATTCATTTCTATCCATTCCTATCCAAGCAGATGCAAATGTTCGTGAAATTTGCAGTTACTTCAATGCAGTCTAATTGTTCATTTAATTGCATATCCAATAATCATAGTATTTTTATATCGAGGCGGCATTCATCCAAAAATCCTAGCTTTACTAGCTGAAATCCATGGATTTGTTGGATTTTGAAACTAATTGCCAAAAAACAGATTTTATCTGCCATAATAATCAACATGTAATTCTCGCAAAGAGCGCATAAGAATGCTGCGAGCTGTTTAATTAATGAAATAGCAGAGCTTGGTATAAATTAATTATGTCGAACATTCACTAGCTTAATTTCGTGGACGACCCCTATGAAAAATATCTGTAGGATTAAAGCAAATTCAAAAATCTAATCAGCAACGACCGATCCAGCAAGCTCTCCAGAAAATTTAACAGGCTCAAACAAGATTTCTAGATGAAGAAGACATACTTTTTTTATGGGGGACTCCAGGGCTTCGCAATTGGACTGCTCTCCGGTTTGGGAATAGGAATCGTCACTGCCATTCAAACTAAAAGACTCGTCTTCATTCCCATAACCATGATTGGCTCTGCATTGTTCTTTTCGGGAGTTATGGCTTTCGGAAGTCTGATCCGATCCGCTGAAGTCCCAGCATCAGCAGAGGCTCACTAATAATACGGAATATATTTGATTAATTTAAATGAAAAACTGAACAAACTTCACACCACTTCAGAGTACTTGTTATGATCTTGTTTATGCGTATTTTACAATAAATAAAAGCAATATATGTACCTATAGTGAACATCGATTATATTTTAATCAAGGCAAACAATTGCAGTGCTGTATTACTAGAATTATACTTAGAATAGGGGTTGGGGTTGGGGTTGGGGTTGGGGTTGGGGTTGGGGTTGGGGTTGGGGTTGGGGA
>NW_028282811.1:0-5000 GCF_059751285.1 Brachycentrus maculatus
TACTACTTAATCCAAAAATGCAAAAAAACGTACTACAAAAAAATGTCCCTTACTGTGTTTTAAGTTTGGACAGCAGAGTAAGTTTTTGTGTTTTGTGTGTTCTCCACTTTACGTATGCGTGCGCAGCTTCATACTGTTTTTTGGGTGATTCCATTAGTTGTTATTTGGGGTTGTTACGCAATGAATAATAAAAATAACATTCAGGATTTTTACGGAGTGTGTGGAAGTTTTTGGTGAGAATTTTTTAAATGTTTTTGAATTAAAATAAACCCTGATAATGACAAGGTTTTTGTCGAAACCGGTAGGTTAAATTGTAGTTATTAAAAAAAGTGGTGAAAACAAAGTTAATGAAATTTAAAAAGGATTATACGATTTTATAAGAAACTTGTGATTATTTATACTAACTTTCTTGTGGAATATTGTTTTAAGAAAACTAAAGTCTGATATCGACGCACTTCAAAACTTCAGTTGTAAAAGCAATGTGATTGATGTAATCAATAATGAAAGCATTAAACTTAAAACATCTTATATTACACAGATATCGCTCACTTCTTTCAACAACGTCTTATATAAAAAAAATCGCCAATTTACAGTTGTGCATGTTTTCGGAATGCCCAGGTAATATACTATATTCCAGCAAAAGCGGCATATTTTTTGCTTAATATTAACTCGCTACAGGAAAACAAAGTGTAGTTTTTGCATTTTGAAGAAAAGGTTTTGTTTTTTTTTTAATAAACCAAATATTTTTCAAAGGGGGAAAAAACATTCAGGTTTTACATAAAAAGATCTGTTGCACAGTAAAAATTCAATAAGTGGCTTGATATTTATTTTTACTACATTTCATTATATTCTTAAACATTAAAAACGATCTACCGAAAAATCAAGTTTTTTGATATATGACGTTGTTGAAAAGAGGGAACGATATTGGCATGAAGAATCGATGAATGTTGACGAGCGACGAAAAATATATATTTTTTTATGAATTGTCTATTATTTCAAGGAATTTTCTCAATCCATTGAGAAAATTTAAAGAAGACATTTCCAATCTCTGGTGTATTGTATTTATAACAAATTTTATTTATTTATTTACAGCATTACTGCCTTTTACAAAAAAATAACATAGAAATTAGAAATTAAGATAAATTACATAGAAAATAATAATAAATGAAATATAATAAAAATAAAAATAATGAATAATAAATAGACGAATGTGTGGCAAAACGATGTTTGATGGATGTTCGAATGATGAAATAAGGAAAAAATGTAAGGCTGAGATAAGCATTATCGATAAAATTAAGAAAGGTGTGTTGAGATGGTTTGGACATGTGGAGCATATGAGTGAAGAAAGAACGGTTAAACAAATTTATGAGGCGAATGTAGTTGGAAAAAGAAGCAGAGGACGACCGAGAAAAACTTGTCACAATCATGTATGTCAAATACTTGAAAGCGGCCGGGTCAGGAGTCGTAATAATCGTCGGGTATGTATGAGGAGATGCATGAATGTAGAAGAGGCAAAGAATGTTTGCAAAGACCGAGTGGTTTGGCGTTCGATTCTCTCTGCCTACCCCTGCGGGGAAGCGGCGTGATGGTTATTTAGTTAGTTAGTTAAAATAATGAAAAAATAGGTACAAATAATAAAAAATACAAAACTTGGTGAATTAAAAAAAATGGTACAAATTAGGGGAGCTAATAATCACCATAAAATTCATAGCATGAAATCCAAAAATTGCTCTTAAAATTTTGACTTTAAGACATTAATTGATGTTATAATAATATCAACCAATAGCCCTATTCATTGCCATATTGATTTGGCATTTTGTGAATGACATATTGATTTTAAAATTAAACCGATGTATTGTGTTATAATTAAACACTTATTGTGTTTTATTTTATTACACACGTCTGATTTCGAAGACAACAGATGTTTTCGTCAACAGGTGACCGTAGCTAGATTTCAGAGTCACTTGGACATTAGGTAATTAAAAAGAAAAAAATAAACACTGATTGGGTAAAGGTTGTGATTTTATTTTAATATGTAACTTGCTAGGATTAGTAAGTCTAGAATTTCATCTGTATTAAGATATTTTATACATAAATATTAAAAAAAAAACACATATCGCTCACTCCTTTCAAGAACGTCATAAATCAAAACACTTGATTTTTCCGGAGATCGTTTTTAAAGTTTAAAAATATAATACAATGTATTCAAAATAACTATCAAGCCACTTATTGAAATTTTTACTGTGCAACAGATCTTTTTAGGTAAAACCTTAAGGTTTTTTCTCCATTTGAAAAATATTTAGTAAATTTTGAAAAATAATTTAACAAAAGCTTTTCTTCAAAATGCAAAAACAACACTTTCTGCCCTGTAGCGGGTAAATATTAAGTTAACAATATGCCTCTTTTGCTGGGATATGGTACATTTTCTGAAAACATACACAACTGAAAATTGACGATTTTTGATTTATGACGTTCTTGAAAGGAGTGAGCGATATATGTATAGTTTTAAAAAAATATATACAAATTTCTAAAAATATTATAAAAAAGCTTAGTCCAGTCAAATTCGAGAAACTAGAAATCTAATTAACTGTAAACAATTCAATGAATATTTGATCAAGTTAAAAAGAATTGAATGGTCTTGAGTGTGCGAAAACCCACACAAACGGCACAATGTAAGAAAGGGTGCTCCCATTTCCTACCATTCAAATCGGACATGATTTATTTAGCAGAACAAAATGAACAACTTCCAAAGAAACGTCTTATTATGTAGTTATTTTTAAATTTAAGTTTCACTTGGTAAATAGCATTTAAAAAAAATCTACTATGACTCGTGTTTAAATGCATTCAGGATCATTTTCAAACGCCGTGTGTGAAGCTAAGTTCAAATTTTGTTAAAAGTTTTGTGACTTTTAGAAATAATGTTGTAAAGATTTTAACGTTGTTGTTTTAATGTGATTGATTTCTTTCAAAAGGTTTTAAATACTCTGAAAATTTGTTTTTCGAAGACATTATTGACTTTTAATTTCGGTGTATATTACTTTCTTAATATCTAAATGTAATACGTATTTTCATGCATTTTCAAACATTGTAGAATGATGCTGAATAAGTCAAAATACGTGTGACAATATATTAAAAAAAATAGTGGTATTTACAAAGTAAATTTTAATGTAAAAACGGATTGATTTCTACAAAGTGACTGCCGAATATAAATGAAATAAATGATTTTTGTTTCGAAATTTCGACAGTTATAACAATGCCATACAATAACAGTTTAATTTGTGTGTACTACTGTCTTGAATATATTTTTACTTTTATTTTTAAGTTTTTAAAATTTATTTATTACAAGCTTTATCCGGCTATGCATTATGGTAGAGCTCAGTCTGGTAAAATGGAATATACAGAAAATCTAAAAAACGCATAACTAAAAAAAATCATAAAATGAAAAAAAAATGTAATAAGACATACAAATGTTCTCAAAGCTAGTCGTGTTTACATAAATAAACTCAAAACATGATCTTCTAGAAGTTTTTTTTCAATATTTATATTAAGTTAATGAATTAGGAGATGAGCTAAACAAGAGTGAATCAAAGTGTGCGTAGGTTTTCGATATACATCAAAAGTTATTTTGAAATCAACATCTGATCCGATATGATTTGAATGCTTAGGGGATAATCCATAATCACATAAATGAAATAGATTTCTGCGAGATATTCTCTGGGTATTATTTACCAAAGGATATTGATATTCCTACGGAGCCCACGATATGCAAAACAAAATAATTAATATTGATTATAGATATAATTTATATTAAATATTTATACTCGGTCAATACCAAATAATTCCTATTAATATTCATGCCGGCATCGCTCTTGTTCTGTTATACGGATGTGACAACTTCTTTTAGGAGAGACTTTTATGAAATGCGTGCAAGATTCTTCCCGAACTATTTTACATACTAGAAAAAAAATGCTTGAAAACGCACCCAAATATATACATTCACACACATTTATATTTATATTTAAATATATATATATATATATATATATATATATATATATATATATATATATATATATATATATATATATATATATATATATATATATATATATATATATATATATATATATATATATATATATATATATATATATATATATATATATATATATATATATATATATATATATATATATATATATATATATATATATATATATATATATATATATATATATATAATATATATTATATATTTATTTTAAATTAATTAATTTATTTCCACCAGTTAACTTATTTTTGTTGTAAATAAATTAACTGGTCAAATCATAAGCTGAAAAAATAAAAATGAAAATCATATTTTCTGGCGTTTCTCATGTATGTGATTATAATCCAGGATTCGGACCTCACATACTGAAATAAGAGTTTCCGCTCAAAAAGTACCTTTTTTTTCATCTCGCCAATCTCTAGTAAAGTTCTAGTGATTCAAGAACAACGTTTTGAAATTGGTTCATAATCATATACATATATAGTGTGGTTGTCAATAATAGGTAGAATTGGTGAATGTTACACGTGTGTAAAGTGATCACTAAACCAGCCTATGATGGTCGTCAGCCCCGTAAATGCCTAGACTTCTATATTCTTCTTCACTTTTGATAAGATAAAAAAAACAATATGAAAAATAACTCCTTTAATTGGAGATAATCCAGATTTGCGAACAAGTATTTGGACACACTCAAAATATTTTAACATTAACAGATATTTGCGTCTAACCCTGTGTTTGTTATAAATTATTGATTAACCTAGTTCCATTATTAATTGACATACGTTACTCACATAGAGTAACTTACGTCAATAACAGTCTATAGTATTAAAATGATCTGTCTTGATCTGTGAGTAGTTTGTGACTATGAATAAGATTGATCACTTCACTAATAGCTCAGCACTAACTTAGTGCTTTCAGTTACCAGTATTTATATTCACCATTAATTACATAACTG
>NW_028282811.1:10000-14904 GCF_059751285.1 Brachycentrus maculatus
AAATCTTAAACAAAAGGATTTTTCCAAAGAAAAAAAACAAGACCCATATCCCGTGGCACGATATATGTATAATGTAACAGATTTGAAATACCTACATATTTAAAAACAATAAATTCAAATGTTTTTTGCAAAAAAAACATTGGCAGGTTCGTTTCTATGACGTAATACATTTCATTCAACCAAAAATGGACTAGCAATTAAGAAATGAAGATTTTGACCTTGTGAGTTATGTAGAAAAATATCATTAATTGGTTCGGCAGTCACTTTTTGGCAATATCTACCATCGTCGAACACTGTATATTTGAAAATGATGCAGAGTGCATCGAAACACGTGTCATAATACATTTTAAAAAATAGGGTATTTACCAAGTTAAACTAAATAAAAAAATAATAAGTTGACCATAGAATAGTGAAACAAATTGATAGATCGAATGTGGTTTATAATATAAGCAGAAGATTGAGGAAAAATTGGCATGATCAAATATTTCTAATTCTTGAGAGTGGTCAGGTTAGGAGTCGGAATAATTGGCGGGTATGTATGAAGAGATGCATGTATGTGGAAGAGGTAAAGATTTGTTGTAAAGATTGATTGTGGCGTTCTATTCACTCTGCCTACCTCTGAGGAGAAGCAGCGTGATTGTTAGTTAGTTTAATATTACATAAATTTACGAAAATCTCTATATGAGATAATTTGGATATAATAGTTTCACACTTTTTTTATCGTAAAATAAAATTTCGTTATTATTTTCAATTATTTATTCAAAATTGTTTAAATTGCCTTGAGATTGTATATTTCAGTATCAATAATATATTTTTTTTTAAATTTTAACAAATAAATAATAACAATAGCAAAAATATGATAAAATATAACTTTTATTGAAAACACCAATCCTCCTAAATTTTGGAATAAAACATTGTATATTATAAATACATATTAAAATATAAGTTTTATGTTCCTTTGAAAATCAAATCAGTTGAATCCTTATATTTTCAATAATTTTCAGATCATGGAGGGATGGTAATTAAATATTTATAAATAAAAACTGAAAAAACTGAAATGAAAATGCAGAAATGCGGAAAAAAATGAAAGTATTTAACTTGAAAGAAAAATGCAAACCAAGCCTTTTAATTCTGATTTTCAGATGAATTATTCATATTTTTTTAAATCAAAATTTATCACACATTTCTTCTGTATCATATTTTAAATCGTAATTTCAACGTGTTTTTAAGAATTCACATAACTGGGATTTGCCGAAAAACTAATTTCTAGAAGGACCTTTTGAAACTTAAATCATATTCGAAAAAACTTACATAAAACTCTTGTATCGTGCAATCCTAGTCAAACATGATAAAGGGTATGTTAATCTAAATACAATATTTTTTTATTTCAAAAACTTTTGTTGAATTTCGCAGATTGCCGTCGCAAAAATTAAGCCGAAAATTCAAATTTTTATATTTATATCATAATTTTTCTTTTAATTTTCAACTTAATTTTTTGACTCGTACTAAGTAATTTAAAATTGTGTTATTCTTTTTATATGTACAACTTATTTGTAAAGTGTAAAAAAAGTTTAAATTTGTGTAAAATTCAAGTATCATTTCAATATTTATACTTTATCGGCTAAAAAGTAATTTTTCATTCTACTATAGTGGAACATACATTGAAAGCTTTCCCACCGCATGCCCAGATCTGATACAGAAGCATCTAGGCTTCCTGACAGATCTGCTCTTGCAAAGCAATTTTTTTGGAAAACTAAGTTGCGAAATTTTTTGAAAATGTGAAACAACATAAAGTTGTATCCCGATTTTACTGTGAATTTATATTTAAAAGCTTTCAATATACCTGTCACTGCCAATTTAAATAAATACAAGTTTGTAAATCCATCACCAAATTTTCTAAAAGTACCCCGGTGTAGGCATTGAAAGGGATAGAACTATAATGGAACAGTGTAAAACCCAAAAAATAGCTCACTATCCATGGTAGCACTCTTTGAAGACCTTTTCTAAATACCTATCTACTTTATAGGTCGCAAGGCAGTTAGTTTTTCATTTTGTTATAATGGAATGTTGTTAAACCCAAAAGATAGTTCAGTATCATTGCTACATGAATTCTCTATGTAGCGCTCTGTGCGGACGTCTCCTAAATACCTATTATTGTACATTATAGGGTGCCAGTCAGTTTTTCATTTCATTATAATGGTATATTGTTAAACCCAAAAGATAGTTCAGTATCATTGCTACATGAATTCTCTATGTAGCGCTCTGTGCGGACGTCTCCTAAATACCTATTATTGTACATTATAGGGTGCCAGTCAGTTTTTCATTTCATTATAATGGTATATTGTTAAACCCAAAAGATAGTTCAGTATCATTGCTACATGAATTCTCTATGTAGCACTCTGTGCGGACGTCTCCTAAATACCCATTATTGTACATTATAGGGTGCCAGTCAGTTTTTCATTTCATTATAATGGTATATTGTTAAACCCAAAAGATAGTTCAGTATCATTGCTATATGAATTCTCAAGTGGTAAAAAAGGTGTTTCATTTTATAATTTTAACATGAATTCTCTGTGTAGCGCTCTGTGCGGACGTCTCCTAAATACCTATTATTGTACATTATCGGATGCCAGTCAGTTTTTCATTTCATTATAATGGAATATTGTTAAACCCAAAAGATCGTTCAGTATCATTGCTACATGAATTCTCTATGTAGCGCTCTGTGCGGACGTCTCCTAAATACCTATTATTGTACATTATAGGGTGCCAGTCAGTTTTTCATTTCATTATAATGGTATATTGTTAAACCCAAAAGATAGTTCAGTATCATTGCTACATGAATTCTCTATGTAGCGCTCTGTGCGGACGTCTCCTAAATACCTATTATTGTACATTATAGGGTGCCAGTCAGTTTTTCATTTCATTATAATGGAATATTGTTAAACCCAAAAGATCGTTCAGTATCATTGCAACATGAATTCTCTGTGTAGCGTTCTGTGCGGACGTCTCCTAAATACCTATTACTGTACTTTGTAGGGTGCAAGGCAGTTTTTCATTTTGTTATAATGGAATATTGTTAAACCTAAAGGATTGTTCAGTATCATTGCTACATTAAATCTCTGTTAAGCGCTCTGTGCGGACGTCTCCTAAATACCTATCACTGTACGTTATAGGTTGCAAGGCAGTTTTTCATTCTATTATAATAGAACAGTGTTGGACCCAAAAGATCGTTCAGTATTTTAGTAAGTGTTAATTTTTATTTCTGTGAAACATGGCACCTTACAAGGGCCCAGAGCAGCCGTGTACTAAGCTTTGAGAATAGGTGTTTGCGGAGAATCTTAGGCGTGCGGTGATTTGACTTTGTGAGGAATGAAGAGATAAGGCGTAGGACGCAGCAAATCTTGGTCACAACTGTCGTCAAGAAAAGGCGATTCAGTTGGCTTGGCCATGTACTCCGCATGCCTCCTGAGAGCCTTAATCAAGCTTGCC
Source organism: Brachycentrus maculatus (assembly GCF_059751285.1). Classification (NCBI taxonomy): domain Eukaryota; kingdom Metazoa; phylum Arthropoda; class Insecta; order Trichoptera; family Brachycentridae; genus Brachycentrus; species Brachycentrus maculatus. The sequence goes on from NW_028282811.1 coordinate 13,490, forward strand.
TCTTTTACAAGGCATCAGGTTCCCGCCGCCCAGGACGACCACTGCTGACAATTCGTCGGCAGTTCTCGTCAGAACTTCGGGACGCGGATCTGACTTGGGAGGATGCAAGGGAGCTGGCAGCCGATAGAAAAGCCTGGAGACAGTTTGTGGACTCCATATGCTCCACCTAGGGAGCGGATATGGTTATATATATTTTTTTATTTTGAGCTTAATAGTATTTTCACTCTTTCTTGTTGTTATATATATTATATATTGTTTTATAAAATGTGAAATCAGTAATTGGCCTCATTATCGGCTACTTATATTGTAAATTTATATTATTTTTGTTAATGACTGTTGATTTCCAATAAATAAATGAAAGTATTATTGCTAAATCAGTTTTCTGCAAAGCGTTCGGTGCGGGCCTCTCCAAAATACCTATTACTGCACTTTACTACAAAGTATTTTTTTTTCAATCTAATATATTCGTCCGCCTCAGTAGTGTAATGGTCAGTACGCTCGACAACAGCACTGGAGGTCCCGGGTTTGATTCCCAGGAGGGGTCAAACAAATATCAGTGATTTTTCCACTCTAATATTTATTCCATATTACCCTGAAATGGTACCTGAGGGCTAACCACCTTTCCTTCATGTGTTTATGATCAAGATAACACTGCATTTATATGATGCAGTGCCCTATGCACCATTACGATGCGGATAACGGTTTGAAGAAGAAGATAATGGAGCAGTATGAACCCTTAAAAATAGTTATTTGTCATTGCTACGTGAAGTTAGTGTAAAACGCTCCGTACGGACCTCTCCCCAATACCTATTACTACTTATAGGTCGAACTACTGATTCTTATCCAAAGGGCACCGTATCAAATTAATGCAATATTAATTTTATCTTTTTTTATATGAAGGCAAGGTGATCAGTCCTGCGTTTCAGGTACCAGTCAAGAGTAATATTAAATGAATATTACAGTATAAAAAGACTTCTATTTATATAGTGCATGTTTAACCTCGGCTCGTAACGCATGTTTGTGCTGAAACCTTTAGGGCATGTTGGTATTCGGGTCGACCAAAAATCGCATGTGTTAAACATTTTGTGTAGTTTTGAGTGTAGAAATAGTGCTATGGTAGTGAAGGGTAGTATTGTTTGCATACTGTGGTAATGATTGTCCTGACGAAGAGACGGGTTCGTCTCGAAACCGGTAGACATAAAAATCTCGGTGAGTGGTTATATACTAATATTATTAACATTTTTGTAAAAAAAATTAAAAAGTAACTTCTATTTATTTCAATTCCTCTGGGAATTGTATCCGGGACCTACAGCGTGGTAGTTATATGCGCTAGTATTTCTTCACAGGGGTAGGCAGAGAGATTAGAACGCCACGCCAATCTGTCTTTGCACACAATCATCCTCTATCTAAATTCA
>NW_028282812.1:0-16885 GCF_059751285.1 Brachycentrus maculatus
TCAACCCCAACTCCAACCCCAACCCCAACCCCAACCCCAACCCCAACCCCAACCCCAACCCCAACCCCAACCCCAACCCCATACCCTTTTATTAATAAACAAGGAAGAAAACCACAGAAATATATAAATTAGGAAGGGATTGTTTTATTAAATAGTGATTATAATCTATCTTTATATCATTCGAGATAGCTAAATGCCACTATCCTTGACAAATCCCTGAAATTGAATTACTGATCGCTTACTTTGAGGCCATTACTCTTCAGGAAATCAATGAGAGTCTCGATTTCATGCTCTGAGAGGGTCTACCCAGTTTCGCATAAGAACTTGCGCAAGCCGATGATTGATATGAATGAGTTTTTGGGGCCTTACGAAAGCGTGCTAATTTCTGACTGGTAAGCTTCGAATGCCTCCAGAAGGTCTTCCTCAATGTTTTATTCCTTGGGTCGTTTCACTAAGATAGCGAGCATGTCATGAAAGCTCACAGCTTTTTTGTTCGGATGCCCCAAAGTCGACATGATCGCAGCCAGCTACTTTTCTGTGGGACAATGCCCGAGCCCTCGCATGTAGATCCCCACAGAAGTGATAGGAATCAAGCCTTCGTCTGTTTTATCAAAAAAAGAAAAGAGCTCCTGGTATACATTTAATTATTCAGTGGAGATTTTTGTTAGAATTTCCTATTCGTTCATGTTTCTATTATTCAATGGAATATTAGTTCTAATATTAATGCATGAATGGAATAAATAGCTCATTAGTTATGTATACACGAGTTGCTGATACTATTAACATACATAAACACATTATCATCTCTCAATGGGGGTAGATTAGATTGTCGGTATCATCGAAGACAAGAGATCCAATTGCGCTTATGCTTTTCATCGGGATAAACTTCTCAGTGTCTAAAATGGCTAAACTCAAATTGCGAATGCTTTGTGGCTCCGCATTATCCACGATGATTTATTCCTCAATGGACAGATCCTACAGATGGTTGGGGTTTTATGTTTTTTGGCATTTGAGTTTCTTAATTTTCTTCACAATGCTCTTCAAATCTTTCTTAGAGTTCAGGCATGAGTACTTCGGATTCTTCTTGAGGGTTCGTAAGATTTACTAAATTTCAACGGAGTCATTGACCACTTCAGGAAGAGTTTAGAGGAACTCTTCAATGAGCTGCCTTTTCATGGGAGAGTTGCTCAGCAGCTCGACTATCTGGGTGCGATACTTCCGATCCTCATAGTTGGGAGAGTTCAGTTTGGAGATTAAGGACTGACTGATTTCTACAGTTGTCTTGGTCGCGTTGTTCTTATGGATTTTGTTGAAAGAAGCCGGGATCCTGTATGTCGAAAAAGGGATCTAGAGTCGAGAAGGGTCTTCATTCTCTTCGTTTTCCTCAAAGAAATCTTGCCCATTTTTTTTCACATTTGTGCACCCCTTTCTCTTGATATTTTTCAGAGACTCTCTAGATGATTTTCGAAACTCTTTATGCTCAAATATATTCTTGTTGGTCTCATTGCGTATTTTATGGAAATCATACATGTTGAGCTGCCTCACAAAGGACGTATAGTTGCGATGCCTAAAGTAAATGGGGAGAACAATGGCTTCGAACTTCTGGATGTCATCGATGAGGAATGAGGTGCCTTCGAGGTTCCACCTGATGATGTCTGCGTACTCTTCATTCTACATGGATGGATAATTACCTACAAAATTTCATATGTCTTGGAGATGAAGATGGAAGGGTTGAAGCCTCTTTCTTTTCGGATCTTAGCTCCATGGAGATTCTGATGGTTGATGGCATGCATGATTCTTGCAGATTTGGATTATCTGAAAATATTCTATATCTATTCGTTTTTCTATTTGAGCATATTAATTTAGTAACTGTAGCCAGTTATTTTTAATATGGGATCACGGTCTCAAGGATACTTAATCTAACCGGCTATAATAGCCAGATATACTTGATGAATGTTTTATCTCATTTTAATGCATGTGACATGCGATTTGCTTGAAGTTGACCTTTAACCCATGGCCTATCACAGTATCACGTTATCAAGTATCATTGTATCATTGTGTCACTGTATCAATGACTATGAACTCGAATAGTAAAAGCCATTTATTTGAGTATAAATTAAACATAATTTAGGATAGCACCCCTAATGCTTCTGCCTCCAAATGTAAATGAGTGTTTCAACGACTTCTCCCTTGATTCATAATAATCCGTAATCTCACGAAAGCAATTAATCTCATCTTCTAAGAATCTGGCCAATGTTGCAATACTCGTCGTTTAGGGATTATAATTAATTGAAGGGTCTCAATTTAAAGCCGCCCTTAGCGAACTAAAATAAGCTCTTTTTCAAATTGAAGTAACCATAATTGCTATTCAGAGCAACAACAACAACAGCAACATCCGTAGGTAATGGCAGTCACATATGTCCTGCCTATATTATATCAGTTATGCTTTAAACCAGTACATTTAAAATAATGCAGCCTAGAAATTGCTGACGAGCTCATCAGCAACAATTTCAAGCTTATTACTCTCATCGAGGAGTATTTTCAGAGCTATTCGTCAGCCAATTCCAACAATGCAGTCCAGCTAAAAGTCTTCTATTGCAGTTTCCTATTGTTTTCGGCGGCCACACTCATGCGCAAAAATCCTATAAAATTGAGAAATCGATAGGCGCACGCGTATGCTCGCAAGGCCCATAAAAGCATTATTGAAATGTTCGAGAAATTTAAATAAAGCCGCACATCCGGTCAGTCATAAAGTAGCGAAATAATTTAGAACAACAAAATCCGGTTTGGTAAACTAATAGCAGAAAAAGCCCTGCTCAGGATCAATGAGGTACTTTTATATGATGGCCTCACGGATATCGAACAAAGTGGCCTCCTAAATAGAATCAAAGCTTCAATTTCATCTTGGAAGATCAACGCCAGCAGAAACCTCACGGAAATCAAATAAGAAATGAGCAAATCCAACAACAAACAGGATAGCCACGCAGAGATGAGGAATATTCTGGGCATTAAAAGTATGAAGACTCTGAAAAATGCGGCCTCTAAGAAAAAACTTGGATAGTTTGTCGACATTAAGGACTTTTTGTCACTTCAAAAGGTCCATTTCGAGGAACTCCTCGCAATTGATAATATTTTTACTGAAGTTAGTGAGGAAAAATTGGGCTTCAAAATATAAATGCTCATTTTTTCATACTGTATCATGGCAAGTTGCGAACATAGTGAGTTAATTGAAGAGCAGACGAGGAAGCATGCATATGATTCGGAGTCTGGAATCCAAAATACTAATATTGGGCTTAGATTCCATCAAAAGAAAACCTCTGCTTAACTCCTCTTTATAAAATCGATTTACTTTGCCTGCTCATTTTTGCGAAACAATCAGCATATCTTAAACTATTGCATAACCAACTACATGGCCAAATTTAAGGGTGCAACGATTATTGCAATCGCAGAAGTCGACTCCCAACTATAATTATCCAAATCTGACCCCTCCAATTTGAACGCACAGACCGGAGTAGCGATCATCAAAACCCACTAGCAGGTTGAGCAGGCTGAACTCCCATAGGCAGCCTACTACTACAGTACCGTATTTTCGAATGCAGAGCAAACATCACGAAAAAGCAGAAGGAATGAAAAGTTATTTAGCGAAGAGGCTGAAAAAAAATCCATATCTGACGGCAAGAATAAATATCTGACTCACAAGAAGAGCAATTCGAACTTGATCACAAAGGTAAGCAGTCAAGGGCCGTAAAGCAGAAGCATGGATCATAAATATTTTTCAATCAAGCACTCCCCTAAGAAATAAAAATAAAAATAAAAAGCACAAAGAGTGAGCAAGATAAAAAGAAGCGTGGCGAATAGGAACAAAATGCTAACAAAATTCAGAAGCAATTAGGGCCTTAACAGGAAATGAACCAGTGAGACGCTATGTTTTTCTATTAATAAAATGTATTATAAAATGAACTAATGGTTTATCCATTCTTCATGCTCTTAGTTCTTTGGGTAATTTATCATTCAAACTATAAAAATATCATAAAATATCACTAGTTCCTAATTCTGCGAACTTCTTCGAGAAGTCCTCGATATTGCTCTTTCAATTGGTCCTTAGAAGCCTCCCATTTTTGTTTGTCTTTTTCGAGCTCTTACACTTTGACGTTCTTAAGATAAACCTATCGTTATAATTTCCTTTTCTTCTCCATGCAATCCGGGTTGGTACAAAGCTTCTTTTGTCTTTCAGACTTGTCTTAACTGCCATTTTTGTGTCCTTCCTCAATGTCAGTTGCATTTGCTTTGATGTCAGATATTCTCGTAATCAGAGTCTGTATTTTTTGTTTGTTTCTTATTTGAGCCTACTGTAACGTCAAGCACTCTTCGCGGAGTAGACCATTTTATTTGATTAGCTCCATATTTTTAACTCGCAAACTTTCTGATACTTTGTTGCTGATAATTTCTTCTTTGCGTTGGCTGCCTTCGAGGGCTTTTCGACTCGTATTTTTTTGGTGGTTCAGTTTCAAGATGTTGGCCTTTAAAAAAGTGTGAGTGTACTCAGACTGATTTTTTTAATGAACTGCATTGTCGTAGTTATTTGCGGAACTGACTCGCGCACAGCTGCTGGCTCGATTCATTTTATTGATGTTACTCGTGCCATTGTAGCTGTTTTTTTTGGTCGTCTGGCTAATGTGCTCTGTTTAGCTTTGCACAATTGTCGATGTAGTTTTATTACGAGCCGGCAATTTGTCATTTTTGGAGTAGGCTGAATTCATGAGATTTGGTTTCGATGTGCAATTCGATTTCATGGCATTTTTTTTCATTTGGGATTCGATGTGGTGGATAGATCAATTGTGTAGATTTATATGTTATGGTTGCTTATTATAAGCTGTAATTCTTAATAACTGACACCTTTCAAGTCCTATTAATTGAATCTATAGTTTACAAATTACAAAAACCAATTATGTTTCAGAATAAATTGTAAATGATCTTTGTTGACTGTGATTACACATTCTAATTATATGCTGGGAGATAATGGTTTCTGGTTTCAGTTTTAAACTCGCTTATCTGCAATACAATGAATAGGATTATAAGTAAATACCTTATGTTTAAACCTCATGGATATCAATGCTGACACTCAAACTACCAAATCTTTCTCTATTTTGTGAATCCGCACACCCAATACTGTCGTACATTTCTCAAAGCCCCAATGTAAAATGGAGATTAACCAAAGTAGTAATTAGTTTTAACTTCATTTTCCTTTTTGCGTTATTTTAATTTCTAACTTTAATTTTGCCTCTGATAATTGGAAGTCAAGACCATATATGGAATATTTTAACTCCTCATGAATTCCCCTAAAATGATAGAATTGGTACATGTTGTCAGGTTTTTTATCATAAGGAAACTATGGAAGCTGGCTAATGCCAAAATTAGCAATACAAACACAATTAGCGTGATTGAGAGAATACTCGCTACTTGTTTCCCAGATTCATTGAGGCTATTTATCGCAATGAATGTTACTTTTACAGCGAAAGTAAATGCTTATACGAGCTGGCAAATCAGAAATATGAAGTAGAATGGCCTATTTTTTTATCCAATACAGTTATTCATCCACGGGCAATGATGGTCATAGGTAGCAACGCAAGTGTCGCATTCATGGCAGTGCTTTGTGCGATAGGGCTGATGAATTTGGCAAATATGGCAGAATGCGTTTTTGGTCATTTTTTTTTGCTTTTTCGCAAAGGCGGAGCTTGGGACGCTTGGCATCTTTTTGCCAACTATTTATCTCTATGTAGTAGGGATAACTGCGGAATTTGTGCCCTATTTAATGGTTTCTTCATTCCTTCTTGAAAGATCTTCACTCATATACAAGTTTCTGTCATGCACTATAATCTTTCCAGGCTGAATAAAAGGCATGCGTACATTTCGAAAGTGAACTGTTAAGAATGCAATTGAAGTGAGGATGGCTAGCAACATATGAAACCATATCCTTGACAGACAGTTCATAGAATCCTTCTCAGCAATGTCCAGAGATGACATTTCCTCCTTATAGACATAATAAACGAGGCCGCACTGAAGAAGGAGATAGATGTTGATTAGAATTTTTTAGAATTTAAGCATTTTATAAATGTTATCAAATTGCCCTGTTGATGGTGATAAATCTTATAAAATGAATCGCCTAGAATAAAAGAGTGAGCGTGTTTATATATGGGATGAGTAATTATATATTTGTAGCCATCACATGTAAGAATAAAAGATTTAAGACACTCCAGCCACCTTTGATAGATTCTCAAGTAACATCTTAGGTGATAGTTTTAGTTTTCTTGTTCTCCAAGAGTGCCCAAAATGCTTATGGAGCCAAAAACGGAGACTATCTCCGATATCGAAAATATTGCCATCGCAAAGTCAACAAACTTCGAAAAGCCATGAGCTTCAAGTATGGAAATAAAACCAAGTTTAATAAAAAGGATATAACCGAAGAGAAACCCAATGATAGAAGGACTCTGCAAATAGCCATGTTCACCACTGAGAAATATTGGGCCTCTGCAAGCTAACAAAAATTCGCTCAAACCATCAGACAGGAACATGTACCCATTGTAATAAGACTTAGAAACTTAGAGCTCGTTTCATGGCGATAAAGAAGTTCAAGAGGGCATACCAATGGAGTTTAAAACTGTTAAAGCTGTGCAGGCAGTCTGGTGACACGAAGACTATCAATTAGGCTGAAGCTTATAATCTTTATCTTGAGGGGTTGTGGCGATTCGAAAAGCAAGACTGGAAGTAGTCTTCATCCAAACTAATAGGGGCTCGCTAAATTATATCGGTAAGATATTGCTGATACTCAGGATTTAATGCAGAATGTAGACACCATCAGCGAAAAAATATATCAGTAGAAAATAGACCAAATTGACCAGACCATCAAGTTCTGCAATTTCAAACTCTCCAAAAGTGACAAGCTCACAGTCGAGTAGATAATCTAAATCAGGAAGATCAACGATCCCAGCCTCTCCAGCCTCATTGAGTCCCTCACCGAGAGAAGGCTCAAAGAAGTTTCACTCGACTCTCAGGACTAAATCCAGTTCGGGCAAGACAGATACCCGATGAAAGTCAAGGAAGTCATCGTGCAGAAATCTAAGATTGATTCCGAAATCAGCAATCTGACAATCATCAAGGAAAAGTCCTTAAATGAGAATGCAGATGAACAGCTCTACGAGGAACTCCTCAACTACTTCGGCTCTGTGATCATCCTCGTCGACGAAACCATTAAGATCATCGACTCCCACAAAGAGAACTTGAAGATTTATACGCAGGGGTAAATCGAAATTTTCAAGAAGGTCTCTTTGCTCTTTGAAGAAATCAAACTAAACTTGCTGGTGGATAGAAATTTAACAATATTTAAGCACTCTAGTGGGGGAGCTAAGAATAAAAGGAGTGCGCCCCAAACGCTGGCCAAACTGCTCTCGAACACGACGAGTCTCTATGGGCAATTGATCGAATTAGAGAAGTCGAAGAACGATGGCAATCTCGAGGCCGAGCATGAGAACATCCGCAAAATCGACGAGAAGATATTTTTGATAAGGACCATTCGGCTCATGCTCGTGGGGCAGGTGTACTTCAATAACTAAAAAGCCAAAGAGGCCTTTAGTCTTTGGAGTTAATGCGAGCGATGCTTATCCTCCATCAAGAACAGCGAGTCTGCGAAGATGAACCTCATAAACTTGGAAGAAGTTGCCGAGACTGTTAAATCCGGCAAGCTCAAGTGTATCCTCAAGCACTATTCCACTGCAGAGCTACCACAGTAGAATTTGAATAAGTAAATGAGCGATATCAAAATTGAAGAATCCCTTCCCAGCGTAATCGTGATATTATTATAGTCTCAGCTATCTTTGTATGGGCTTGCGACAGGCAAACAATCCGCCACATTATCGCTATCTGAATACTCTTCATTGGAGCTGGTTAAGCTTCCTGGCGATTTTAAGCCGATTCCTACACGCCCTATCTTTTATGATATCTAGTATTTATCTTTTTACTCAGCTAATCTGAAATTCAGTACCCGTCTTTGGAAAGCAAACTCAAAAAGAATCAAAGTGGAGGATGGTGGAAGAAACTGTTGGGCAAATGATCTTCAGTTAATCCAACTAACGATAGTATATTGCACAATATGCCCGCTATATTACTATATTCTATAAATAGTATAATTTTGGTTGATCCAGCTGTTCGATGCAATTGTAGAAATACCATCACATTTCTAGATCATGATGCAGGCTTATGCCGAATTATTGTGCCTTGCATATTTAATAAATTATTCTTGATAATCAGAGTACCTGTACTTCAATAGCTTTCACGCCTATATATAATATAATATTAATTATAGTCATATATTTCAGAATAGCATTAATAATATGCACAGAGATAACCAAGAGCTCGATTTCAGAGTTCCTACCCCCCAAATGGAAAATGTAGTGGGCACCATGTCTCTTCTCCTCGAAAGACCTTTGAAGCTAAAGGATATTGCCTCCAAATGCAATAACTCGGAATACAATCCCAAAAGATTCAATGGTCTCATCTGGAGAATCAAAAAGCCTAAGGCCACTTTTCTCTTGTTTGCTAATGGCAAGTCTATTATCACGGGAGCGAGATCTGAAACATAGTTTCAATTAGCAACCAGAAAGCTCTGCAAAAAGCTGGTTTAAATAGGAGCTGTGCCAAAAGCCTAAATAAAAGATGCCCCTATCATCACCAATGTTGTCTCCACAGTCAACTCTCGCCTTCAAATCAATTTATAAAAGATGAATAGAGACTGTCAGAATGCACAGCACGAGCCGAGTGTGTTCCCTGGTTTGATTTACAAAATGAAGACTCCTCGAACAACCTTTTTGGTGTTTTCGTCAGGGAGGATTGTAATAACAGGTTCGAAAAGTGAAAAAGATGCGTGCGACAGCTTCCGAAAACTATATAAGATAATAAAAAAGTATCAAAAGAAGAGTGAAAATTCGGAGTGAGCTCTCTTCCGCTTCGAGTCCCTCTGCTGTGATATTGTAATACATTTTTCAATCCATTTTCAGCCAATTCTTCTTAAATTACTGCAAAATTCTACTATGTTTTCTATATGAGATGTATTTGTATAATTAGTTTGCTCGCTGCCTATGAAAGTACTTTAAATATATGGCTTAAATCTTTTTAAATAGACCCCCAATAATATTTAATATGGGCAGTTGTGAAGGTATGCTCCTAAATAACGAACTATCATCGGTCCCAAATTAATTGACAGTGAATCGCTCTCCTACAAATAAGCTATTCATGAAATCGAATGGAGATAAGCCTTCGAGTTCATTTGCCAGACCTCAAGCATTACCGAAATCGCCTGACTCGTTCAATTAAATAATCGAGCTGAACAGTATATTTAGGTCTATTTAGGCCTACTTTAATTCGAACAGGCCAAGGGGACTCCCCTGTAGCCTTACTACATTATGAGACGATCTCTAACTTATCATGGAGAATGGAAAAATGGGTCCCCGCATGGTAAGGGAGAAGCATTCTTCGATAACGGAGCATACTTTCGAGGTTTCTTCCTTGAAGGAGAAGCTGAATGCGGAGATGGCCTATTCATATTTCCTGATGGGACCTATTATAGAGGCGAAATACAGAAATCGAAAATCCAAGGCCCTGGCACTCTGACAAGCTCCAACCAGTCAGTCCAGTATAAAGGAGACTGGGTGTAAAATAAGCCACATGGGTACGGAGTGGAAGTATTTGCAGATGGGAACAAGTATGAAGGCCATTTCTAAACTGGCTTTAAGCATGGAGAGGGAGTATTCCATTGGAACGATGGCTCGATATATAAAGGGACATTCAAATTAGGTTACATGTGGGGAGAAGGAGTCTATCGCAAAGGAAACTCCTACTATGAAGGGAGGTTTGAAAGGAATGCGAAGGCAGCCGAGCAGGGCATCATGAAGACAGCATATGGGACTTATGAAGGATCTTTTACTTCAGGGAAAATGAGTGGACAAGGCAAATTTTTTTGGGATGACAAAAAAAAGTATGTGGGAGAGTTTCAAGATGGAAAGATTCACGGAAAAGGCTATATTGAGTACCCAAATGGACAAAGGGCCTATGGACAATGGCACGAAGGAGAAAATGTGCACATCGATAGAATCGAAAAATGATATTACCTATTTTAATGATTATATATTCTGTTTGAGACGTATAGTTCCGGCTTATTTAATTGGAATTAGATAAATTACATAAGTACCGATTCCATGAATGATCATGGCTCGATCAGAGAAGAAAAGGGAAGAAATAAATGGATAGCAGGCTTAGCATTGGTCACATTTGACATTAACGAAGGTATCAAGAAATCGATAAATAAATAGGACAAAAGCTATAAAACATAGTCTCTGAAATATAGATTCCACAGGCTATGCAAAAGCAGCTGATAATGTTAGCCTTCCCCGATAGCAACAGTTTGAGTGACTATGAAAACACTTTCAAATATACCTTCAAGTGCATCTTTTGTCAGATTTAGATTGTCCAATTAGATGTTCGGTTTCGCCTGCTTTAAGCAGAAAAAAGATCCAGAAAATCCAAGAGGGTACAGTCAGCGCTCGTTCGTAATACTCTCAGAACTTCCTTTTGTCTACTTCTTTGAGAAGCTTGCGGACTTTATTGTCTTCAAGGCTCTAAACAACCCCATGCTATAAGGAAAATAAATTGGATAGCTGATGAACCAAGTGTGGAAGCAGATCTGTGAGTGGCCGGACCCCGAACCGAAACAGAAAATTATTGTGCCCGTCTTGTAATACGAGTTGTAGGCCGCGATACCCAACTATGTGCCTATCAAAAACAGGAACTGCCACATCTACACCAAAAAATCAGATCTGCACTTGGATGCTGACTTACGCGGGCAAAATGTATAGTACAATATTCAAAACATCATGAGCCACGAGCAATTGCTACGCTCAGGGCCGTTTCAGGAAATCAAATTAAACGATATTTTTTGTCTGTGCCAACCTGCTCTATGGGCGCTTTGGGAGGGCATTATGCTGAACAAATCTGTCCTCATCTATGGGGATAATCCCCAGCAAGTTAGCCACGCCGTCTTAGGGTCGATTAGCCTGATCAGTCCCTTCTAGTACAAGGGCAACATTAATCCATATATTACAGTGTACGACCCGAACCTGGACCATCTCTCCGAGCAAAAGCACAACTGGATCATGGGAGCCTGCAATCCCTTATTCTTAAAGTTTTTCAAAAAGGAAGTGACTGGAATAATCAACCTGTCGCTTGACTTTAAGTGTCCGAAAAATCTGAAGCCCCTGCATGAATTCCTCATTAAAAACCCGAAAAACGAAGAGCAGCGGGTCATCAACTAATCTGCAATTCGGAAATGCTTCTATCAGCTGAGTAGCGCAGTCATTACAATTCTGGACGAACACTTGAATCAGCAAAGCAATGTATGCCTACTCATGATTATTTAGAGTTTGAAGTTTTTCAACCCGGACATGTTCATGAAGAACCTCAAAGATCGCAAAGAGTATTTGGGTTTATAGCAATGCTTCAGCGCGAAGAAATATACACATTCATTTTTCGAGGAATTTATTGCATCTAAGAATTTTTAATACTACCTCAGAGAAAAAAACACAGTGAAGGTGAAAAAAAATTGAGTTGGTTCTTTCTATGATCGCACTGGACTCTTTTATCTCTTCATATATTCTTCCATTACATTTTACCATTCATTTGTATCTTGATTTCAATTATTGCAATATCGTTGCGAAATAAAAGGCCTGTTAAATCTTTGACATTAGTTTTAGAATCAATAATAGTTATTGCCCCATTAGAATTCGATATATATGTTGGTATGAATGCTCATCTGTTTTAAATCACAAACCAAAATTATGTAAATACCATTAAAAGAAAATGAGTTACTTATCCGTATTTTTGGCCGAAATCAACGTGTAGCCATGTTGGTGTGCGAAATATAGTTGAGATGGGCTATCTAAAAGGCGGATTCGAAAGGCAATATAGAATGGCAACCACAGTTGCTTGATTCTATAATATCTACTAGTGATTAGGATATAATAAAGTCTCGATAAAGCAAATTAGTGGTATTAAATTAATTGTAATGCAAAGAGGAGAAATATTACGTCTCTTGGTTCCCATTCATGGCTACTTTGAAATATTCGGCTGGTTGTTTCTGGAAAATATCATGATATGGTGCCAGTTGTTCAAGAACAGGCCGATGTACATCTACGTGCACATGATTACTGCCATACTCATGGGAATTGTCACAGTCATGGCTGCCATCATGATGACTGCAAACCTTGGCATGGCCATCATAATTAACGGAAATCTATAGATCTTAGGCTTTTTTAATTTTGTTATCTTGCCATTTCTGTACGTCTCAGGAGTCATTACCAAGCTACGGACTACTTTCGCAAAAACACCTCCAAGTTCGCTCCTTAATTCAAAGAAAATGCATAAAATCGTGGGATGGATTATCATCTTGTGTGCGAAGTATGATCTCTATGTGGGAATCGGCCAGATGAATGTCCCTTGGCAGATTCCTGTCACGGCCATTGATGTAATCTCTCATTTACTTTTTATTTACTTTAGAGAATTCAGGAACTTCCGAAAAGACTAAATCAAACAGCATTCTATCATTAATGAATATCGCGATACCACAGTCAGATCTATAAAATCTGCCAAAGATCTCAGTCTGTACAACAACAACTATTTTATGTTTGCGAACCTTGTGTACTCCACGTAGTAGTTTGCAGGCCATCACCCTGGAGGCTCAGTCGTGATTAACAGAGTCAAAGGCAGGGATGTTGACCGTTTTCTCTACGGTCAATAATCCAGCGAGCTCTACCCAAACATGAAGCGTTATTCTCATTCGAAAAACGCGATCAAATTGGCCGGAGAGCCAATTGCTCAGCTCAATATTACAGTTTCGTATTAAGGTATGGCGTAGCTGAATGATATGAAATATTATTCGACAGGGAAGGCGAATGGGTATTCCAACTATTACATGGTCTATCTGGAGAGCAATGACCTCGAAATAAATCTGGACTATCGAGGGTACACCATGACTGAACAGCTCGGCCAATTCCATTCTCTAACTGCCAATGATGCGATCACCAGATTGTACACAATGGTGAACTTCTTGCAGCCAAGGAACATCGCCATAATGTAAAGAATCAGTGAAGAGATGCGGCTAACTAAAGAAGCTTTTCTATGCAAGTAAAGACTCGAGTTTTAGTTCCATCGAAATGATTTGGTGCCTCTTTTGATCAAGTACTATGAAAACGGATAGTTTACCAGCAAGTACCTCTTTGATTAAATGGACCTGAATCTCAAAATGAGTAACCCCAGAGGATTTGGGCTTTCCCTTCAAGAAAAAGAGGCAGGGAGGATCGTCATGTTCGCAGGTGGCTCGGGACTTAACCCATTCTGTGATTTAATTGACTTACTCTTCAAAGATATGCTTATCCACAATGGACATGGGCATTCGCAGATGCTGATCAATAACGATCCAGTTCTGGCTTCGAAGCCATTCGACAACTACACATTTGTCCTTTATGTATCACTGTAGTCGATGGGAGAAATGCATCCAATCACGTTATATCAAATCCAGAAACTTTCATAAACAGGCAAGTTCGACAGCTTTATCAAAGTCAAGGAAGGTGAATTTGGTTCTCATTTTAAAAAAGTGAAGCATCGTTTTGAGTACTATGCGGAACAAGCATCACACGACCGCGCCACCTCACATATCTACCTTTGTGGACCAAATCGCATGGTTAAGTAAATTGTAACTCACATCGAAGGAAGCGCGGCCTATACAATTCTATGATTTCCATGATAATTTTAGACCTTCAATGTAAAATGTATCCTGAGCTATCAACCTTGATTTATAATCTTAGTTGTACTTAATTTGATGAAATATGAAGTGTGCCCTGAAATGCCGTATAATGGGGAGCCATGATTTGATCATGTAAAGAGTAGTCGTGATTAAATGATGGACATAATTGGATAATCATAAATGAATAGCCATGATAATGGATAAATCATGGATGATTATGAATTGGCAATCACATCACATCACTGGCTGGTCGAAGAGAGAAACTATGAACTTATTAACTCGTTGATGCCCACACGGGATTCAGGGTCCTTCTGTAGGATCATTGTGATGAACTTTATCGCCTTTTTCGACAGGAAAGAAGGAAACGAATCAATTTTGCACTATATTTTATACATCTCTTACATCCTTTATGTTCTAAACCGTCTTCTTACGGCTGATGTCGTAAAAGGGAGCCTTGCCGCACATCATCTCGTATGCCAGCACCCCGAGGCACCAAATGTCAACCGAGCTGTCATATTATTTCCCGTCCACTATCTCAGGGCAGACATAATCTAATGTACCACAGTAGGTATTGCGCCGGTCCTAGCAGACTGCAGCCCATCCAAAATCGCAAATTTTGCAGACTCCCTAAATATCATAAACAAGTACGTGAGTGAGCACAATGTTTTCAGGCTTAAGGTCTCGATGCACAATGCTGTTGTCGTGCATGTTCTTGAGTCCCGCGCATATCTAAGTCAGCTTGAGGATAGTCTCCTGCTCTGGCAGTTTTTTGGAGTTCTTTTTCAACAGCGAGTACAGACATCCTTCCTCCATGTACTCGACCAGCATGTAGAAGTGCTCCTGATCCGCAAAGTAGCCGTAGATCTTCACTAAATTTGGATGGTTCAAGAACTGCTGGATCTTTAATTCTTGTACGAACTGGTCGACCATGAACCTCACTGCCTCTTTCCGAATCTTCTTTAGCGCACACACGAATCCGGTTCGCTTATGGACAGCCAGATAGACTTTTCCGAACTTTCCCTAGCCCTTGCAATCCCCTAGTAGGAAGTCTTAGAGTTTGGGATCCCTCAAAGGCTCAAAACTTGATCGGCTTGAGCTCATAGCCCCAAAACACGGAATAGGCCGAAGATCATCTTCTTTGTATTTCGACGTGGTTGTCCGAGATGAGTCGTAGACTTGAAATAACGTGCTTTTGGTGTCGGCAGTCGACCTCATCACGCTCGAATTTTTATTTCTAGAATAAGTAGTTGAAGGCTAGTAGGTGTCTCTTAAGTAAGTGCTCTTTTTGGGGTCCTTCGAGAATTCCTCACGGGATTTCCATGCCTACTTTGGATACTAGTTCGATGCTTGCAATGGAGTTGATTATATGGTTTTCAACCGCTAGTGGAGAGGAATGTTCTTCGAGCTTTTGATTTTGGTTTTTTTGGCTGATTTATCTGCATAGTTGTCACGAAGCTTTTCGGGGATATTGGACTGGTAGGTTCTATAAAATTAGCCTTCATTTCTATTCTAGAGTGGCGCATCCCGCTTGGCGACTGCGGACTTGTAGAAGTTGCTGTTCCCAACAGTCTTTCCATACTGGATTGACTCCCCAATTTATTATTTGGGTTGTGCTGGTCTTTGACTGCTATTGAATATAGATTTCTTGGCTTGGTCGATGTAAGCATAATTCTATTTATAGGAGGTGTTGCCGAACGTTGGCTCGTCGATGTGATGATTGGGTTTTGGTATTTTGGTCGAGGATTTGGAGTTACAGACATTAGTGTTGTTGTTGTTGGCTGATAATTTGGTCCTAGATTTGTTAAAGTTTGCTGGCACGGCTCTACTGTTGGATACATAATCTTCCATATGATTCATTCACCCTATAATTCTTCTAAACTTTACTATAACTTATCATACTATCCAGTAGTATTAGATGTATGTATGTATGTAAATCACTAGTTAATTTCATTCGATTAATTAATTGCAGATGTTGGAAACTAGTATTAAAATGCTTCGACTAGTAGTGCTATAAAATGGCATAATCATTTGATTGGAAACTAAAATGGAAATGCGGAATTATATCTAGTATGATTGTTACTGGATTCTAGACCTGAGCAATTGCAATTAATAATGCTTGAAAGGAGGGTCACCATCAAGATTAAATAGAAATCAGAGTTGCGTCAAGGGGCATCCCATAAGCTTTAGAACTGCGATGATAAATTGACAGCATGAAATTTTATCAGAATTATCAAAAGTACCCGAGTAAACCATATCCCAAGATCTAGGACGTGAGCGCGATTATTGTTATTGTGGTTAATGCCACCCCAGTTTCTCTGAAGTTTACCCCCGTGAATGACTCCATAATCGACCCCAAGAGATACAAGTATCTGCCGAATATAAACCAGTTCCCAATTAGTATTAGCTACTCCCTAGAAAATCCCACTTATTTATTTTATCGAGTATCCCCCTTTCGAATGACAGCGTAAGCGTAGAGGCTCAGGAATATTATGAGCTGCTCGAGCGAGTTGGCCATTATGCGCCTCAAAGTCAGTACAATCGGCGATACTTCAGATTTATTGAAAAGATGGGTAAGGATAAAAGTAATTACTGCCAGCAATAACAGATAAGTGCCTACCACAAATGCCAATTCCGAGATTGCCCTCATCTGGCCAATTGAATTTTTGAATTGAGCATCTTGTAAATAGAAAAGAGGCTTGAAGGTATCATAGAATCTATTTGTGACATAGGCGATGATGATTGCAACTGATTTATGCCATACTTACGAATTCCTAGGAAGATTGTTGCTAAAAGGTCACCTTTTGCAATTTTAGAGGCATTTTCAGGCTCAGGCATTGGCACAATCACAAGCTATTTGTCTCTCGCTGGAATCTTCATGATACGATATTATCAACTATCAATAATAATTAAAATAAACGACCCTTAGATTTGCATAAATGTTCGAATTGTAAGTAACTCAATTCGGGGTTGGGGTTGGGGTTGGGGTTGGGGTTGGGGTTGGGGTTGGGGTTGGGGTTGGGGTTGGGGTTGGGGTTGGGA
>NW_028282813.1:0-29464 GCF_059751285.1 Brachycentrus maculatus
TTAAAAACAGCGTTGTATTTCAAATTCCACTTGCCTTCTGACCCATATCGGCCAATCAGAGAGCGGGGATAGGTAAAAAATTAAGATGACGTCATTATCGGTTTGTGTCTCGTTTTTTTTTAAATACTGAAAAAATTCCAAAAAAATGGGCAAATTCTCTATTTCATTATATTTTATCTTTGACAAATCTTGAAACATAAATGTTACCCGGAGAATTTTGCATTTTTGTAAAATCGACTAACATGGATCTGGCGGATATTGAAAGTAGGCGACACATATGTATGTTATATTTACATAAATTAGTACACACTGTCTATCCCGTTTCATATGAATTTAAAAAATATCACCATATATCAAGAAATTTTTCTCTCTTTATTCTTAAGGTCCAATATTCGTTACGTCGCAACCTAATTTTCTCTAAATCCAGGCAACATTTTACGTAATTAATTTTTTTTCTTCTTAAAACATTCTTCGCCTCTTCCACGTTCATGCATCTCCTCATACATACCCGCCGATTGTTACGACTCCTAACCAGACCACTTTCAAGTATTTGGCATACCTGATCGTGCCATGTTAAGTACGTACAGTAATTTTAATATATTTATTACTAGTTGTACCTGGCCACGCGCTGCTGTGACTCAGTCTGGCTAATCGGAAAAGAAAGAAAATAGAAGCACACGTTTCTAATATGTATAATTTATGAAGCAATGAAAATATTAAAAATCTATGAAATATGGTAGCTATGCAATCGAAAACATTGAAAGTGCTAAGTGACAGCTACTGTCAAAAAGTACTTCATGATAAATTGTTGGTCTTGCGTTTGTTGCTTTATAATCAACAGATGGCGCTACCATTGTGGTAAAAAATACTGTTTTACGTAAACATAAATCAACTGCAATATTATGTTCAAATTAGAAATTAAAATTATTAGTTGAAGTAATCGGAGAACGACTTTGGAAGATTTAAGATTTTGAGCAAATATAAATTTACATTCTTATTTGTATTGGTAAGATATCGCTCACTCCTTTCAAGAACGTCATAAATAAAAAATCGTCAATTTTCAGTTGTGCATGTTTTCGGAATGCCCAGAAAATGTTCTATGTTGCACAGTAAAAAGTTCAATAACTGGCTTGATATTTATTTTTAATACATTGTATTATATTTTTTAACTTTAAAAACGTTCTCCTGAAAAATCAAGTATTTTGATTTATGACGTTCTTGAAAGGAGTGAGCGATATGTACAAAACTAACATGGTTATATGGTACATATGCATACATTGAAACTAAATAATAAAATAATCTAAATCGTCACCACGTGCTTTAATCAGTGGCATTGAATTAACCTTAAAACGGTAATGAGACCTTCCATCACGAAATCATATGTAGCGTACCACTTGTTTTATTTAAACCTTTTAACAATGGCCACGCTTTTCCATTTACTACGATAATTATTATTGTTGTAACAATATGCAGCTGTGCAAATTCAAGGCTAAACTTATAATCCCCCTGTACAGTGGCGTGCACAGAGAATTAATTAGGGCAGGCAGTCTACTGCCTCTACTGCTACTTCCTCTAGGTAAGGTAGTAAGGTAAGCTAGGTACTACTTACTAGGATAGGCAGTAAAGGTAGGTAAACTAAGTTCTTCACAACATTTTGAGTGTGTCCATATACTTGTTCACAAAATCTGGATTATATCCAATTACAGGATTTATTTTCAAATTTTAAGCTTAAATATTAAAAATGAAAATGATATTTTCTTGCGTTTCTCATGTCTGTGATCAAAATCCAAGATTCGGACCTCACATACTAATAAAAGAGTTTCTGCTCAATAAAAAGCTTCTTTTCAAACCACCAATAGATGTCTCTAGTGGAGTTCTAGTGATTCAAGAACAATGTTTCAAAATTGGTTCATATATTTAAAGGACTTCCAAGAATTTGAGTAGTGTGGTTGTCAAAAATGGGTAGAATTGGTGAATGTTACACGTGTGTAAAGTGATCACTTAAACCAGCCTATGACGGTCGTCAGCCCCGTAAATGCCCAGACTTCCATATTCTTCTTCATCTTTGATGAGATGACAAAAAATAATATGAATCTAAGTTCTACTTACTACCGTAAACCAAGCTAGGACACAAAATGCCAAACCCTCTTCTAGTGGAACGGAAGGTCTGTTGATGACAGTCAATAGTCCGCCTTCTCCTGAGGAGTTTTATGTGGTTTCCTCCCAGCAATGAGCAAATTCTGAGATGTTCCTGATTGACCCACACTAGATTATCCCTCCTGTTCCCAACACAGATTCAAATGAAATTTCTTTATTTAGTTAGAAGAAACAAAAATCCACGAATGATCTATAAACCTTGTACATAATAAGCAAGCTAAATAATAAATTCAATTCCGATCAAAAAAAAAAGGTTTTACTTAGTAAGGTAGGGTAGGTACTGGTTGCGTTTTTACATGTTACGCGGGTAAGTTGGGATAGGCACTGCTTTTCTGCCTAATGGAATGCACGCCCCTGCTCCTGTACTGTACTTTGCGTTTGATATTTCATAATTTCTTGTCACTTTCCATTTATCATCCTAGAGAAAGCAACGAAATCCAAGATATGTGATTTCGTGGTTGAAAGTTGCGAAATCGATGTCAACTTATTTGAAAATGCCCTTTAAAATATGCTCCTAGTATTATAACTTTTAAGAAACTGTGAGTAGACGTCCGAAAAACTATCACAAGTTTTTCAGGAATGGAACCCTTAAATGCTCCTTAAAATTCACATATTTTAACAATTAATATTTGTTTATAGATTTGGCGTTTGTAGAACTCCATTGTAATTTAAATATTAAATGTTTTAATCAATTACTGATGTTTGGAGTCTACCAAATCGTATTTCATTGTTAAGAACACATAAAAATATAATTTGTAACAATTGTCACAAATTAATTTTAATGTGTTTATATTAAAATTAACAATAAAATACAATTTAGTAGACTTTAAAAATTCGTGTTTGATTTTAACATTTAATATAAAAAATAAATATTTGTGTTCTTAGTAACAGACATTAAATTTCGTGACATTTTCGTGGGCCTAAGCGCCTCGTTATCAAAAATAAGAATTAAAACGTTAAATTTTTGCGTTAGAATGGGCTCGAACTTAGATATTTTGACTCGAGAATCCTCGGCACTAACCACGGAGCCAAAAACCGACTATTTTATTTGTCAAAAGATAAAAAAAATGTTGTTCTATTGGAGTTCGTTCCCTTATATTTTTGTTATCGATTTCATAAGCTTGTTTCAAAAGCCATGATTTCATGACAACATTATTCTTTCTAATTTGTTCGTATCTCTTTCTTTTTTTTGTTGGTAACATTAATTCTTCCGCTTCTGAGATGTCACTTTTTTGGCAAGCCGCAGTCGTTTGTAACACAAAAGAATACTAACAACATTTTGAGTGTGTCCAAATACTTGTTTACAAAATCTGGATCATCTCCAATTGCAGGAGTTATTTTCATATTAATTCATATATTTTCATATGTAAATAAATTATCTGGTCAAATTATAAGCTTAAATAATAAAAATGCAAATGATATTTTCTGGCGTTTCTCGTGTGCGTGATTATAATCCAGGATTCGGACCTCACATACTAATAAAAGAGTTTGACGTCGCCCACCTTATCAAGCTGATATACCTTGGGAATATTAGAAGGAGGGGTAGGGAGATGAAAGAAAATTCTGCACAAAAAATATACTTAAATTAATTTAATTAAAAATATCAAAATTATACGAAAGCGACTTTAACTTAAACTAATCTTAAATTGCTATCTTAAATTAGCTTAAAATTAATTAATCCTATCTTAAATTAAACTTATTCTAACCTTTGGTGAAAAAGATGCGCCGTGATACTGGGGTGGCCGTGATCCTTTGGGAAAAAGCTGCGCCGTTGGATGCTGGGATGAGGTTCTTCTTATGACGGGCCGCCGTGCGATGATTCTTGCTTCTTATCTTCTTCTTCTCCTAGTAGAGCTTCAGCTCTTAATTTGAGGCTTATGACCCGGCGTGGGTCTGCTTTTGATACTCCGGATGAGTAAATCCCTTTTTTCTATCTTCTCTCTCCCTGCGTAGAGCTCCCGCTCTTCTCCTCACTTAAGTCTTAAAACCTGGTGTAGGTATGCTCCTTCTAACTGATTTCTCCCGACTGCTCGATCCCCCTGATCTCTCCCGACTGCTCCTTCCAACTCCTCGATCCCACTGATTTCCCGAATGCTCCTTCCAACTCTTCTTCTTCTCTGTGTCTTCTGACTGACCAGCCGTCCGACTGGTCGATCTCCTCTTACGACGTACTCCCTCCAACTGATCCTTCCAATTGTTGGCTTCCAAGAGACTATTCCGACCAACTCTTTTCCGGCCAACTGCCGGCTTCCAAGTCCCGGCTTCCAAGAGAGCGATCCCACTGATTTCTTCCCGTTATATTCGGTTTCTCTCCTTGAAGATCACGCCCTCGAAACCATTTTTCATTGGCTGACGGTGCGCTTGTATCCACCCCCAAAATTTTCAACGTCTAGACATCAATTAGCAAACATTTAATTTTATTTGCGCTATATAATAATAAAGAACCATCGGCAAATATCTTTACAAAGGCCAGCGGGTTGGCGACAGTTTTTTTTATGATTCAAACCTTTTAACTACATTTTAGTTTTACGACAGGTAAATTATAAAAGGTCGGAGCCATAAAAAATATTTGTGCGCACAGAATTTTTTTTTTTTTTTCTAAGACTAATTAAATTGAACGATTGATAATTGATTATTTTTGCCAGGCTAGAGGAGAAACGTGGTTTCACCACGTCAAGTTTCTGCTCAATAAAAAGCTTCTTTTCATCTCACCAATAGATGTCTCTAGTGAAGTTCTAGTGATTCAAGAATAATGTTTCAAAATTGGTTCATTTATATAGAACTTCCAAGAATTTGAGTAGTGTGGTTGTCAATAATGGGTAGAATTAGTGAATGTTACACGTGTGTAAAGTGATCACTTTAATCAGTCTATGACGGTCGTCAGCCCCGTAAATGCCCAGACTTCCATATTCTTCTTCATCTTTGATGAGATGTTAAAAAACAAAAGAATACTCATCACTACCAGCATGTTGTACGTCTTATTCATTTGGTTGCAATTTTCATAAAAAGTGATAAAAATTTCGCAATAGGACGCATCACTGACTATAGATTCGGATGCGTGCAAGTATTGTTTTTGGTAAGGGAATGTAATTAATTATGAGTATTTTAATGTTTTAGAATTTAATAAACGATGATAATGACAAGGTTCTTGTCGAAACCGGTAGGTTAAAGTGTACTGATAATAAAAAAAGTGGTTAAAACAAAGTTGTTTAATTTTATAAAATACTTTCTTTACTGGTGGACGAAACGCGTGATTTTGCGAGAGTCACTAGAGACATCTAGGTGGGATGTGGTAAGCTTTTTATTAATCAGAAGTCTTTCATTTGTATGTGAGGTCCGAATCCTGGATTATATTCACGTACTTGAGAAACGTTAGAAAATATTTTTATTTTATTTAAGCTTTTAATTTGAGATAATCCAGATTTGTGAACAAGTATTTTGACACACTTAAAATGTAGTAAGGAACTAAAGTTGTTGATCTCTAGAGTAGAAGCTAGATTTATGTTTTTTTTTTAAATGTACGTGTTGAAATTATTACATTGCCTACTCAATTCCGGCCCATCATTATAGTACGCACGATTTTGAATGGTGAATTCAACCGATTTTCTTTTTTGCCGGGCAGAATTATATTCTATGGCGGAAAGGTAATCTCCATTACTCGGGTGACTCGTGAACTATTACGTCCTTTACTATGATTTTAGTTACGTAATCACGTGTTATATAACATTTGGGTCATAGTGTAGTAGAAAAATAATGTAATTTGTTTTGGTACTCATAATCTAACTTATGTTTTTTGTTTGTTGAAATCTTTTCACCTTAGTCATGCTATTTGCATACACTTACATACAAAATACATGTGAATCAATTACATTTTAATTGCT
The DNA here is from genome assembly GCF_059751285.1 of Brachycentrus maculatus. Taxonomy (NCBI): domain Eukaryota; kingdom Metazoa; phylum Arthropoda; class Insecta; order Trichoptera; family Brachycentridae; genus Brachycentrus; species Brachycentrus maculatus. The sequence continues at coordinate 6,039 of NW_028282813.1, forward strand.
TCATATTAAACACTACGATAAAAATAATCTTTTTTTACAGATGAGTTAAGTAGGGGAATCATTTTCTGATGCAATCTTTGTGATGATTGATTTGCTTCTTTCATGGTCAGTCTCCACCAGAGGCGTGCGTTCTATATAGGCAGAAAAGCAGTGCCTACCCTGGACTGTTCGCGTTCCCTACAGAAACACGACCAGTGCCTACTATGTCTTATCCTAACCCAACCTAACCTTACCTGATTAAAAACTTTTACACGCCACTGGTCTCCATCCGTCTTTATCCTCCGCTCGTCTCTTCACCTCGGCGATTAGTTAGATCGTTTTGCAGTATTTTCATAGATTTATTTTACTACCTGCGCCTTTGTTCGCCTCCGTGGTGTAATGTTCAGTACGCTCGGCTACCGTTCTGGAGGTCTCGGGCTCGATTCCCAGGGGGGGGGTAAATAAATATTAGAGATTTTTTTAATGTACTATTTATTCAATATTACCCTGGACTGGTACCTGAAGAGGAGGGCTGATCACCTTTCCTTCATGCGTAAACGATCAAGATAACACTGCGTTTGTATTACGCAGTGCCCTATGCACCATTGGGGTGCGGATAAGGGTTTTATTATTATTATTATTTTACTATAAACTTACACCCATCATTTTTATTTTCAAAAGTCTTGATTCTGTTAATATCAAAATGTGATAATACCTAGATCCATCAGTATTTTTTTTTAACATTCATCATTCGTAAATGAAGAGTTAACGTTGAAATACGAGTACGAACGTATTTTATTTATTGTTTCGGCATTTACTTTACTTTCGTGGTAAGACATGTTAAAATGATTAAGGAAACACTTGTTTTTATACCACTTGAGTTTATTAATGACTACTAGTTTCGGAAGCTAAACTTCCATCGTCAGGTCTAAATAATAACATATATTATTCAGACCTGACAGTGGAAGTTTAGCCTCCGAAACTAGTAGTCATTAATAAACTCAAGTGTTACAAAAACAAGTGTTTCCTAAACCATTTTAGTATGTACGTAAGAAAATAACACTTTGAGACCCTTATACTAAACACAGTATTTTCTCTTTGGTGTAACATTGACTTAGTCGTAAAAGAGCCTCTGTTGACAAACTTCATTCTTATTTTTCCACCTTATGCGTTTTATTTTTGCACCAACGGCTCAATTTAAGTGGCGAGATTTCCTGGTTGGTCATGCCTCGACCATTAACAGTTAGTAATTAGGATTCGGCCAGTAATTCGTGGACAAGGTGACCAGTCTACCTGTTTCGGATTCACCTTGACCAACCGCGTCGGCCGGGGCTTCTCTCATCTGCTATGCACGCCGCGATATTGTGCTAATCAATAGCCCGCACTTGCCAAACGGCCTTGTGAAGGATTCATTCGCCTTCGTTGGTCTTTTGTTTCTCGAACATGGGTGACCATTGTGATCGTCGGATGACTCCTTGCGGCTTTAAAACTCAGTGTGCCAAAACAGGAGGTCCTGCTAATGAAGGTTGACACCTCTATATAAATGAACCTTAACCCTTACTAGTCCAATGTCGAATCTCATTCGATATATAGAAGGGTATATATATATATATATATATATATATATATATATATATATATATATATATATATATATATATATATATATATATATATATATATATATATAAGCGTCCGCCCCTCTTTTGACCGGTAATAGGGTATTGGAATATTCTCAATATTATTAATATTTAAAGCATTTACTTTGTGGCTAGTCATTTTTACTTATTTATTTATTTACAAAAATGTTAATAATATTAGTTTATAACCACTCACCCTTTAGTCCGGTTGCATGAATAACGTAAAGCTGCTTATACATTTGGCACGATGGTTGTGATATCCCATTGATATGGATGTTGTTATTTTGTGATGGCCTCAGGAACATGATGGTGCTGCGGATGAACGGGGAGGAGATGATATTCCGCGCCCCCCTGCACCGCTCCTCCCCTCCCATGCGCGCCCCGCAGATCAAGATGATGAAGGTCCACATCCCCTTCACCTTCAAGCTGCTCGACTCCTCCAAGTCTACGTACGCTGGTGAGTAACCCGACTTGGTTCAATTACTCATTTAACCTCTAAAGGCAACTACTAATTTAATCTTAAACGTTGAATCAGAATGCATTCAGCCGCGCTGAGGGCTGGTCGTGTGCTCTAGATTAAATAATAAAAAAATGTTTATTGGATTTTTTGTTTTTTAGATTATAAGGAAAAACTATATTATGTTATTTTAACTCCTTACCTTTCAATGACTTCCTTCATTTAAAAACTATATAATTATTTCGAAGAAAAACTTATTTTTTTAATGCACAGACGAAGTTTTAAGCAAAAAATCATTAACTTAAAATGTTGCCTGGATTTAGAGAAAATATAGTTGCGACTTAACTAATACAAATTTGGATGAAAGGGACATTGATGAAAGCGATGTATCTTCTGTTAGTTCCAGTGATGATGAATATGATGTACCAAGCGTTTGGCATCGAAAAAATATCGATCAACCTGATGTACCTCTTTTACGATTTCCATTTATTGGGAATACTGGTTGCACTTTTGATTTACAAGACGATCATGAGCAGTATTTTAAAATATTTTTGATGATATATTGTGTTAGTTTTTATTTTATGATAGTTATTTGCATTTATAAGTCATTATTATATTATTATGAATTCCTTTTATTTCTTGACCCACGCTATGTACCATAATATCAACTTTCAGTACCATTTTTTTTCCCGAAATGAAAATTCTACTTATTTATTATATATATATATATATATATATATATATATATATATATATATATATATATATATATATATATTCTTATATATATATATATATATATATATATATATATATATATATATATATATATATATATATATATATATATATATATATATATATATATATATATATATATATATATATATATATATATATATATATATAATATATATATATATATATATATATATATATATATATATATATATATATATATATATATATATATATATATATATATATATATATATATATATATATATATATAAATTTTCGTATATTCTGCAATATTTCGATAGTATGTGATTACGGAGAGCAACCAAATATCGAGGTGGGGTCTGTTAGTTAACATCGTGTATTATTGCCATGTTTATTATTATAGATAAAAATTTCAATGTTACGATATCAAGAAGTTCAGCCGGTTGATCTCGTTGGCGACCAATTCCCAGTATTTAATACGCACGTTGACCGAGATACGAATAGCGGTAAAAAGTAATCATTATGAAAATAATAAAATTAATACAGTTACTCAAATACTTGTGAATAAAATTAAAGATGTTTGTCAAGCTGTGAGCGAGTGGGATCAAGCCTATGACTCAAAGTCCGCGACACTAACCATAGGACTACAACTCGGCGTAGATGAATTCATATTACAACATTTTGAGCGTGTCCAAATACTTGTTCACAAATCTGAGTTTTCTCCACTTATGAGTTATATTTACATTTTGACATCTCAACATAGATGAAGAAGAATAATATTGGACACACTCAAAATGTCATGGTCTATCACTTTCCATTGCTCGCCATAACACATCATGCTTCAGTAATTCCTTCTCTGTCCAAGCGGCCAGACTATGAAATGAATTACTCTCCTTGTAAAAAATGCACCTTCTCTGATAACTTTTAAGAAACGGCTGAGACATTACTATTTATCATTAGAATCCTAACTGTCCATCATACCTCCTCCCTTAGTTTTTCCCTCTACCTCCTTCCCTAAACTCCCTTTTTCCTTTGCCCTCCTTATTATCTTCTTTTGTAATCCATGTTTTTTTTAAATATCAATTCGTAATTTATGTTTTTTAATGTTCAAGTACTTTGATTGCAAACAGCTTTATATGGTATCAAACGTTTTGATCAATATCACTTGTCTGTTTTTGGATGGTTGGAAGATATTGCTTTTTAGCAATAAGCCCGCCAATGTACTTATTTCTTTTCTGTACATAAAATTTAAATATATAAATAAAACAAAATGCTGTGAATAAAAATAAATAACCAAATTATAAGCTACATAAAAAAATGATTTGATTATATATATACTTTATAATGCAATACAGCCCGAATTAACGCGACTGTACGCGTTTAGGCGCGAATCACCCATCTGGGTAATTCGAGTATGATGAATTCGAGTGTATTGCCTAATTGTGGTAATATATAAAATATTGTGACATTTATTTTCTCTTTAAATTATCATACAGTATTTTAACACTTTTTGCCTAACGTATCCAATGATTTATTATGATGAAAGTGTATCAGAAAAAAATAACGAGAGCTGAAGAGGCACCAGTACCTACTTGACCGAGTAAACTGCCGCCACTGTATTTTCTCGAGTGGCCACTTCTCTGGAGGGCCATAGAGATGATCAAAGGTGAATATGTGCATTTCTAATGGTATCATTATCAAACAATGGGTATCAGTTGTTCACAGATAATGCATAAAATTACATGACGCGAGATCGTTCTTATTTCTATATTTCCAGATATTTTTTTCTTAATAAAGAGAAGTATTTGTGTTTTAATTATTTACAAAAATACTTCAATTTCATATTATTTGTGTGAACCTAAGCGGCTCATTATTAAAAATAGGTTATTAAATCGTGGTAGAGTGGCTTCCAACCCAGAAACTCTGACTCAAGAGTCCACGACACTAACCGCGGGATTACAACCCGACACAATTTCTTAAATGACTCCTAAAATCTTGAGATGGAAACCTCGGGAAAATAAAAGAGGCATCGTAAGACCTCAAAAAGATGGTTGAACGACATAGCCGCTATGGGGGTAGAAACTGGCTATAAACAGTAACAGACCGAATGAAATGGTAGGATACGGAAGAGGCCTATATCCAGCAGTAGAGGACAGAAGGCTAACAAAGAAGAAATAAAGAAGATATTTGTAGTTATTTCGAGATATGATGATTGACCGTGCTTTAGTTCAACTACTACTTAAACGCAAATTAATTTATTGCATGACATATAAGGTAAGTGGCTATAATACTGACCTAGTTTTTGTCTTAAGCCGGTCCATATTTTTAAAATATTTATTTAATATTAAAACGGCTTGATAATTTTTTAAATTTATTTTTATTTTTTAATGGGATAGTTTTATCCTTACAAAGTTAAAAAAATAATAGTCAAAAGTCAAGTGCATATATTAAAATCCACGCAATAAACAGTTAAAGGCTTTGTATTCAATACTGACCTATTCGAAATGGATTATTTCATAATACTGACCGCTGTTGCCCCTATTACTGACTATGAGTGAAAAAGACAACTCAATTCATATTTTAATATATTTTACCATATGTAAACTGGAGTAAGATACAAGTATTTGTAATGGAAATAAATGTAAAAGTAAGTACTTATGTGACAATTTATTATTTATTAAAAAAAACATATTGGTTAAACATAATGTATTGTTAATGTATTTTTTTAAGCTCTCTATAAATAAGTAATTCTGGAATGGAATAATTTCCTCTAGCATTTAGTCACACCGGTTCTGGAATTGTTTTTATGATTCCTTCTGAAGTATACTATATAGTATCCTGTTTTTCTGGCACTTCCAGTTCAGGCATACCACGACCTTGATCAAAGCGGAACCATCCTTTTTGGGATTTATTACAATTCCTAAAAAATTCCACTTCCTACTTTACAATACAGAGCTCATTTTATTTTAGTTTTTACGAGGAAGATTTTTTGAAGACCCTTGGTGATTTTCAGTTTTTTTTCTTCTTTTCTGCTACTTTATCTTCTGGCACTCAGAGACTGCTTAACCTTTCCTGTCCAGAGTTTAAAAAAAACAATCCGCGGGTTCCGAAGGGGGTACTGGCAATACCCCAAGTAAAATGCTAAAAATACAGGTTTTTCACAAATTCGACTAATGTCAAAATGTTTATCATGCTATTGTTATTCTATTTTTTCCATTTAAATTTGAATTTTCTGCAATAAACAATAATTTTCAAAAAAACATAGTTGTGAAGAAGTTCTCTGCGGAGATGACATTCAATTCCGCCCAATGTTTAAGCATCACTGGACACTAGGCGCTTCGGCCGGAAACGATGCAAGGGAGAGGGGGTGAGGAGAGAAAGAGAGAGAGAGAAGCATACTACTCGGTACATACTAGCGGGTTTCTAATTTGTCGTATATTATGGTGAAAAAAAAAAACAAAGAATGGTAAAAAAATCAGATAGCGAGAAGCAATACAAAAATGACATTACGTTGTATGAACAGTTTGGACTTGGGTTTGGGAATATCTGTCCATCTGTAGCCTGATTTGGAAGTGAACAATTTTTCTTCATTTCTACTGTTGTCTACCATATCTACGGGCTTGACGCTGTTAGAGTCAGATTCATCAAGTTCTTGGATTATATAGTTATCTGAGTCGGCGTCGGAAGCATAATCTTTATTTTCTAACCCTAAATGGAATTCATCATCACTTATATACATACATCAGTGTCCGTATAGCTCAGAAGTTGCTCAATCATATCATCTGTCTATTATTTTCCACTCATTGTTAGGGTAAAGTAAATATTAAAATTATGACAATTTAATTAGTGTAAAAAGGTAGATATTTATAAAATAAATATGAAAATGCAATTGCACCAAGAAATTTCAGTAGATAATTTAAATTAATAATAATTCTTATTAGAAACGAAAAAAAACACTCTGTATTTGCCAAATAACGCTTTGCGTATCGAGAACACGATTCACACGCGTGCAAATTTGAGGATCTACCGCCGATGGTTAAACTGTGGAGATAGATATAGCGCTAGTAAAGAAATTGATATCCCCTTCGGAACGGGACAGTTAAACGCTGTTAGAACATTTAAGATCGTGGGATTTGGAGGTTTACAAGGAGTAACCTCATTTGGGTGTGCAACATTAGAGCATGATGGTAGTGTGCCTGATATGTATATACATATATATATATATATATATATATATATATATATATATATATATATATATATATATATATTTATATTCTACTAACCCTTATCCGCACCCGATGGTGCACTGCATCTGCACTGATGTTGTATTGACGCAGTGTTATCTCGATAGTTACTTACATGAAGGCAAGGTGATCACTCATGCGAGTATAGTGGAATCAGTTTATGTTTGATAATAAACAAAGTTTTATTTTGTTGATATTATGTTAAAAAAGAAAAAATAAATTGTATTTTAACATAAGAAAAATCACAAAAAGATGGCTCAGAACGAAACTCCTTTTCTGAAATAGTATGTGTTTATAATACTGATCTAGATTCGTTTCTATTACTGACCGCTGAAACTATTTATTATAATTATAAAACCAAGCAAAAATATATAGGTCAGAATTAGGCCCCCATAATCCAAAAACTGTATGCTATCCAAAGCACGCAAGAAATTTACGTATTTAAGAATTTTCACAAATTTATGTAAACTTTAAAAATGCTCTCGTCTTACTCATTACTGACCTATAGGTCAGTAAAGGAAACTAATGAAATTTCGGGTGAATGTAATACTGACAACTTTTATTTTATAAATGTATTGTATTAATCATATGGTTATTTCACAAATACTTTGTTTTTTGTAAATTCAATACACTAAACTAACTAACACATATAAAATATTAGTAAATATCAATCATATAAAAATAATACACCTTTAAAATAAAACTTGAAAGATTAGGCTTGTCTGTTAAGGATTTTCCGTGTGCGCGCGCTACTTGCCAGATGTCCAAACTATAACTGATATTTCAAATATGAAAAATCAAAATATTGACTGTAAAACATTGTCATCACATAACACAAGCATGGCTGCAGTGTTGGTAATATTAAAAATTAGTAATAATTGAACCAGTGTCTTATTATCTGTTGTTTCTTTGAAATAGGTCAGCAATAGGGGCTAGGTCAGTTTTATAGACACTTACCTTATAGGTCGGTTCTTAAAAACGATTATTTTTTTTAAATAACGAAATTCTTTCAAATGTGTTCTCGTGCTACCAGCCTATTATTTTTCATACATTGCATGATGACTGTCAATTTTTGATGTATCGAGAGATAAAAATCATATTTTTTCATCGAGTGCTAGCCAGAAATTGAAAAAAAGTTAATAAACGAATTATACTTTAACGCATATTTTTTTACCCTTGTCTCTTCTTTTTTTTTAAAGAAATAAATAGCCATGCTTCTACATTTAGAGGCTTGTCTGGAGGTAGGACAGTAAGGATAGGGAAGGTATATGTGAAAAATACATCACAAACACCCAGACCAATTGAAAATAAATCTTTCTTAAATTTATTTTGCACTTGCAACTTGAACCCTCTACGCCAGTTTCGTAACCGAGCGTCTACCAAACTACACCACGGCGCTTGTCTAACGGGCGTTTGAGCCACCCTTACAACACCATACTATCCCGAAGATGCCCCTTGTATTCTAGAAATCCTTTGTTTGATGAGAAATGCGGTAGCAAATTTTTTGTTGTGTTAGTAAATAAACAATGAACAATGAGTGTAAGTCCCTCTCCAAGCACAAAAGCTTAGTCTCTTTATTGGAGAGAACAGCCTAATTTTAAGATTGTGAAAAGTAAAAATGTCTAGCAAATGATTTAAAAAAAATCTTATATCTATATTAAATAAATAAAAAATTATAAAAATTACAAGATATCGAGTTTACCGAATTTGAGGCGACCCCATCTCTTCGTCAGGATAGCCACTACAAGAGCATGCAAATAACACAAATTATTTATCACATACACGGGTTTCATAAAACATGTCTATTTGTTAAATAGGTTAGTGTGTAATCATGATTTCGTTATAATAAGATTAAGTTTGTAATATCGGTTACAAGTAACTGCGCGCGGCTTTATGGCTTATGGAAACCAAGACCCGTGACCAAGAATTATTGCTGAAGGTTTTGTCCAATGTACCGTGAATGCTGTCGCAACATTGCTGGAGGTTCGCGGTAGATTCGCTGGTTGCTATCTGCCGTGAACCACACCAAGTTGTGACAGCCCTGCCTTTAGATCAACAACCTAAGCTGGTCTACTTTCGGCTCTAAGTGAGAAAAAAAATATGGTACCAAAATGAACTCTCGACGAGGAAACGATGTTTGCAATCAAAATCGAAAACTGATCACATATTTTTTTCAATATACGCAACGCCACAAAAGCTTTATCTACCCAAAAATGATAAAATGTACAGAAATGTATTACATAACATCTTCATCTTCTTACCCTTATCCACACTCGATGGTGCATAGGGCACTGCATCATATAAACGCAGTGTGATCTTGATTGTTAACACATGAAGGAAAGGTGATCAGCCCTCCGCTTCAGGGTAATATTGAATTAATATTAGAGTCTAAAAGCACTTATTTGACCCCCTCCTGGGAATCGAATAAGATATAGCATAAAATAAAATGTGAATATGTTTTTACGTATTCTTATTTTATTTTATGCTTAATGAAAAAGTAATGCCGCAGAAAGAGGAAAATAACATACATCCGTGAAAAAATAACGTATTTAAGAATATTTGATCAATTAAAGAAGAAGAATTCTGACATTCATGGTATGTATATCTTAAATTAACGCTAAAAAAACGGGAAAGAAGTAAAACTCAATAAAAATATATGAAAAGTATTAGTGCGGAAACAGACTAGCAGTTTGAAGCAGTCAGGCTAAATTGCTTCAATCTGTCGCACATGGGCATTCTGGAGTTTCAATACATAAATCTCATTAAGTTTCCTTGTTTCCTGTTTCTTAACGTCTGAATATGCCCATCATTAGTTGAAATCTCTCATTTGTCAATAAAAAATAGAAGTGTACCATCTATTATTTTGTTTTCTATTGTTTATTGTACACACTACATACGAAGACATTTGGTAGAAATTATATTTACGGTACAATAGTGTTCAATGGCGGACTGTAGCTATTATTATATTACCAATTTAAACTTTAGGATCGTTAATCTTCCCGTGGAATAGTTCATCTCGGTGTACCGCTATGAGGTAATTCATGTAACACTTCCGAGTGAACTGGGTCATTTCTGCCGTAACCGCAGCTTCGGGCGTTTAGGCATCTGCGAAACTTCAAGACTCTCAAACTGTATAGTGTTGCGTGGAAGGTAGAAGAAAGAGTGCCTTGCACAAGTCGTTAGCAGAATATAATTGTATATTTAGGAACAATACCTTCTAAGGTGTAATATCCCGCATAACGCTTAATTGAATATGTGAATTGTGATATGTTCTACTCGACATCGTCAGCACTGAGATCGCGTACATAGTAAGTCGATATTCATATCGTATGTAGTGAGTCCCAATTTTCACACAATTTGTCTTGCACTTGAGCTTTGATCTTTCCTTTTCCCCTTTTCTTCCCTCCCGTCCCTCTTTCAGGTATTTATATTGAATTACATATGTGAAATTCTGTAACTGGAATGTTACAAATACCTGTTTTTTGTTACTCATTAATGTAAATATATTTATGTATGTAACTGTTCAGTAAAATTTACAAATAAAATTAAATATGAAATAAAATAACCTAAAGGTACACAGATAACAAATGCTACTAACTAAGCATGCTTAAGACGACCATGCTCTCTAGCTGTACACGTTTGCTTAAATTAAGCACGCTCGTTTACCTGTAATGCCCAGAAAATGTACTATATCTCAGCAAAAGCGGTATATTTTTTACTTAATATTTACGCGCTACAGGGCAGAACGTGTTGTTTTTGCATTTTGAAGAAAAGGTATTGTTTAATTATTTTTTAAATATATTAAATATTTTGCAAATGAAAAAAAACCTTCAAGTTTTACCTAAAAATATCTGTTGCACAGTAAAAAGTTCAATAAGTGATACAGTAAAAAGTTCAATAAGCTTGATATTTATTTTTAATACATTGTATTATATTTTTAAACTTCAAAAATTTATCCTGAAAAATCAAGTTTTTTGATTTATGACGTTCTTGAAAGGAGTGAGCGAAATGTCAACGCTCTAAAAGTCAAACATGTTCCCTGTAAAAAAAACTCTTTTAACCTAAAACTATCTCGATCTACTGGAATTGTAACAACAAATCGTAAAAATGTTGTAGGATACAACCGTCCGCAGAATACAGTTTAAGTACCGCTGATGTGCTTAGTCGTCCTAGGGAACTATGAACAGGCTATACAATACATGAAGTAGGAAGTTGGTATACCCAACATGCAATACCATTATTACCTCATGAGACCTTTAACGAAGCTACGCTTCATTTTTTTGTATTAGTTAATAGTGTGACGCAAGAGCAAATCTCTGTTTACCTATTACACATTTAAATTGTGATCGATGTAATTTTATTACATTTTATAAAATTGTCGTATTTAAAATTAACAAATTTTACGTGTTTTTAAAGAAAATCGTTAGCATACTGCAAAGTTAATTTATTTAATTTTGTAATAAGCTCGTTTTAGTGTTTGAAAACTACATTGTATATGTCGCAAAAGCTGCAATTCTAAATCAATGAATAAACACGTTTTTATTATTAATATTTTTTATGTTTATTTGTATAATGTAATAAAACACATGGGAATTATGTGTGGAAAATGATATCACCGATTCTTTTCACCAAATTTTTATTGACGGATCTACATAAATGGATCCGTCATGACACTAGCGATATGTAATATAAGGTCATCGATGGTGGGCTGGAGGAGGCATTGGACGATATTCCTATGAAGATGAATATGATAAAGTGGTTTCGATCAATAGGAACCGGTATCGCTGTCGCGACATGATAGGATTTTTTTAAATATAAGTAATATAAGCCCCTTCTGACACAACTTGATTCATATATCTGAGAACGAACCGCGTAGACCTACGAAAATAGTATGAAATTGAAATATTTGTATAAATAATTAGAAAACTAATATTTATCTTTAAAAAAAAAACACTGAAATATAAAATGACTTCAAACATTATCTCTTATCAAAGTTGATTAAATGCACAAAGTATATTTATAAACTTAATCCCACTCCATTTGATAAAATCCATAAAATTAAATCGTGTTGTAAAAAATATCCCAATAAACTTATGTTAATTACCATGATAATGTACAACATGCGCAAAATGCTCGTATCAAGGGTAAACCATATATGTGGAGGTCCTCACCACAAAGTTACATTTCCAATATTCGACAAAAATCCTTTAAATGCAAATCTGTTCTGTTTTCTATCGAAATTTTAATTAAAGTTGCGACAAAACGTGACTAATCCTGTGTAAAATCAACATGATATCATTAAATCGCACCAAAACGTAACAATTTTACAAGCTAGAATTCCTGATTACTTCAAATGAAATATAAGGTTATATATATATATATATATATATATATATATATATATATATATATATATATATATATATATATATATATATATATATATACATATATATATATATATATATATATATATATATATATATATATATATATATATATATATATATATATATATATATATATATATATATATATATATATATATATATATATATATATATATATATATATTAATATATATATATATATATATATATATATATATATATATATATATATATATATATATATATATATATATATATATATATATATATATATATATATATATATATATATATATATATATATATATATATATATGTATAATGAAAATGTAAGGTTTTGGTGAGAACCTCCACATATGTAGTAGGTAATTGACCGTTTAACTCGACTTGCTTACTTTTATCCATATTCAATAGTTGTAACAAAATATTACAATGTTTATCTGATTTTTTTAAACATTAACTACGTAAGAGCAGGCAACTAGTAGTAAACTAGCCGCATTGTAACAGCGGCTGAAAATTGAAAACGACAGTCTCAATACTCTCATTTCAAAACACCTGCGCAGCCTTTAGACACACGCGGTTTACCGGTATTAACTATACATAGTCGGTGTAATTTCGAAAACGAAGGCGAAGCAAAAGAGTAAGCGCCTGAAATCGTAAGAATAAAAGAGCGCATGTTGTCATCAGTGGCATGCAAACTTCTTGCCTTGCGATTAAACAAGTGGTATTTTTTTTTAAGTTTCATATTGCTCTCGTAATGCAGTTTATCCCTAGCGACGGAATTTATCCTTCAGTCTCGCTAAGTCGCGTGTAGTCGTAAGCAAAACTGGATTCCAGAGTCTAAAAAAACTTAGCCCAGCTCTCTTGCGATTTAGGCCCTCCGTGTGACACAGCCACGTACAATCTAGTACATACTGTTTTCTTTGGATTATTTTTTTTTTGCTTCAATAAGTAAAAAATATAAAATGATTTGTTCTAACTCAAAAGGTTTTCGTTACTTTATGCCTAATACCTAATACGTATATAAAGAGCCACGGTATAAGAAAAATTCCATATTTACTTAAATTCTTGAACTGAATAAGGGCGTTTGTGCGTTTGTAGCTCGTCGAGGCTTTCTCGATGGCTCGCGTAGGATATTACATTTGCCTAGTAAATTTTATTATTAAACTCCGAAAATAAATTTTTAAAAATGTGCTAAATTTCAACGAAATGCTTTAAGTTTAATCTGATATTCTAATTTATTTAAACTAATATAAAAATATTATGTATGGTACGATAAGGGCCGATGATAAAAGAAAAACTATAAAGAGGGAATTTGTATAGGTAGCTCACCAGAGAAGTTCAATTTTTGAAAGTAGCTCACACCCTTATTGGGTTTGGAGACCACTAGATAATTTAAAATTATGTAGATAATTTTTTTTTAATCTGTCTCGGGAACAGGAAAGATCTAGTGTGGGCCTATCAAGAACTTCTCAGCATTTGCTCATTGCTGGAAGGAAACCTCGTGAAACTCCTTGGGAGAAGCCGGACAGTTGACTGTCCTTAACAGGGCTTCCTCTCTACTACAAGAGAGTTCGGCATTTTGTGTCCTAGCTTGGTTTATGGTACCAATATCCTTCACTATTGTCTTCACTTCTTCAATCGCCACGACAAGGCGGAGTTACAATATTAAATAATAATAAAAAAAGTCATTCATACAAATAATACGCGACCAGTCGCTGGTGGTGGTTAGTCACTCTGAGGTTTACCCTGCATGTGGTACATGTGTGTACATCCATTCGTAATTACATACTTTTACAATGCCAAAACGTTTCAAAAGTATGCATTTCAACCGCAACGTATGTAAGATTATACTTAATAGTGCACTTCCCCTAGACCTTGAGTATTTCAGCAATTATTTACATGTCAACATTTAAGTTTTTAAGATCATTATCTCTTTGAAACTTTATTGCGTTGTTTTTACTGTCTGAAAATATCCTTCATTTAAGGTTCCAGCACACCGAAGTAGCGTTGTTGTTTTTTTTTTTTTTTAATTAATATCAAATCAGTTTTGAGCATTGTATTTACTTCTTTCTTTTAAATTAGCAGCAGTGATTATTTATTAATAATATTTGTGATTATTAATTTTGATATTGTAATATATCAAAATTATTGATCTCTCAGACGAATGTGTGGCAAAACGATGTTTGATAGATGTTCGAATGATGAAATAAGGAAAGAATGCAAGGCTGAGATAAGTATTATCGATAAAATTAAGAAAGGTGTGTTGAGATGGTTTGGACATGTGGAACGTATGAGTGAGGAAAGAACGGTTAAACAAATTTATGAGGCGAATGTAGTTGGAAAAAGAAGCAGAGGAAGACCGAGGAAAACCTGGCACAATCAGGTATGTCACAAATACTTGAAACCGGCCGGGTCAGGAGTCGTAATAATCGTCGGGTATGTGTGAGGAGATGCATGAATGTAGAAGAGGCGAAGAATGTTTGCAAAGACAGAGTGGTGTGGCGTTCGATTCTCTCTGCCTATCCCGGCGGGGAAGCGGCGTGATGGTTAGTTAGTTTTTATATTGTAATATATTTTTAGACGAAAAATAAATTTACATAAGTACATGTATTGAAATAAAAGTTTATTTTACCTGAGACAGATAAAATTATGTTTTCTTCAAACAGGTTATTTGACGCAGTGGCAGTGCCATCTGTTGAACGTAACAGCAACATACTCAATACTAAACATCGTTCAGGGTGGCCAACGTGCTTCTTGACAACTGCTGTCATTTAGAAATTTCAATTATTTCGATTGTCTCGTAGGTATGTTTCATAGGTTTTAATGTTTTCATTCTTTTACAAGCATTGCGAAATTATACATATTAAAAATGTGTGCTTTCTATTTTATTTATTTTATATTTAACCAGACTGTGCCACAGCAACGCGTGGGCGGGTACAGCCCGTAGAAAAATATATTCATGTGAACATATGTAGTTATCGACGAATAAAGCAAGTTTTGAAAATCATAAACATTTCGTGAACAACTAATTAATTATAAAGGAAATGATTACAATAATATAAAGGAAGTATATCTCAGAAAGAAGTAATGTCTTCCCCGGGACTCGACACCGGAACCTTCAGATAAATACGTAAAACATAAAAATATTAATACAATTGTAAAATTAAAAAAAATGATTATAGTGAACTATCACTTAAATTTATTTTGGAACCCTGGGAATTGAACCAACGACCTCCAGCGCGGTAACCAAACGTTCTTAAAGTTGAAATCGCACATTTCCCATCCTCTATTTGAATCAAAGCTATCAAAGAATGCAAAGCTGAGATAAGCATTATCGATAAAATTAAGAAAGGTGTGTTGAGATGGTTTGGACATGTGGAACGAATGAGTGACGAAAGAACGGTAAAACAAATTTATGAGGCGAATGTTAGTGGGAAAAGAAGCAGAGGAAGACCGAGAAAAACATGGCACGATCAGGTATGCCAAATACTTGAAAGTGGTCAGGTTAGGAGTCGTAACAATCGGCGGGTATGTATGAGGAGATGCATGAACGTGGAAGAGGCGAAGAATGTTTGCAAGGACAGAGTGGTGTGGCGCTCTATTCTCTCTGCCTACCCCTGCGGGGAAGCGGCGTGATGGTTAGTTAGTTAGTTTTTTTATTTTATTTGAATCACTATAAAAAAAAAAATTATGGAACTAATTAGAGCAAGATTTCAATCCAATTATAAGCAAGATTTAAATTTTACTATGAGCAATATTCCAAATTTTATTTTAAGTAAGATTTCATTTAATTATAAACATGATTTCAAAATTTATTGAAAGCAAGCTTAACATAGGCAGGAATCCAACTCCCCACCCAAGTATCCACCCTTCTTTCTGAACCTAATTCTAGAATTGCGGTCATAATTTCTAAAATGATAAAGCTAAACGCATTTAAACTATGAAATTTTGTATTGTTATATATTTTCTATTATTATTTTGTTTGTAAATAAAAATAAGACTTGACACTGGCAGAAACATCCTTCCACTGGGTGACTGCCAAATAATAAACAAAATCAATTCAATTTTAAGCAAGATTTCAATTTAATTACAAACAAGATTTCAATTCATTTATATTTCTAAACCTTTGTAATACGATAAATTATGTATCGAGAAAAATAGACAGTATGTTTGACGGAAATGAACCCATGACCCACTAAACGGTCGATGTGTAATCCAAAACCGAGCGATACCCACCAAGTAGGTACATATTCTAACATCCTATAAATCTCTGGCTGTTTTTTATTGTTCGAAAAAAAAACTAGAAACCTTTCTCCACGAGATTAATGACCTAATGCCTACATAGCGCCTAGTGCCTGCCAGACTATAGAATAACAATCTTTTGTGCCAAATACTCGGTTATATAATCGGCTGTAATAACTTTATGTAATATGTACTCATAGATAAATCCAGCCGCCCAATTTATATCATTATATCATCGGTTATGTCGACGGATCTTAATTATTCTCAATTTTGTTCGTGTAGGTACATTGCACAGGAGAGCTAAAAGGGACTCAGTGCTCGGCTGTCCAAACTCAAAACACAGTAAGGGACATTTTTTTGTAGTACGTTTTTTTATTCTTGCATTTTTGGACTAAGTAGATTCTAGTTAGTCCAAAAATGCAAAAAAAAAAGAACTACAAAAAAATGTCCCTTACTGTGTTTTAAGTTTGGACAGCCGTGCTAACCTATTGTTGAAATTATGTGCAACTAGCGAGCCCCTCATTAAATTAAGGATGTGCTTGCAAATATACAATTCAGTAAGCGTCTGGCTGCGCGAGGAGCCAGACGAGTCTCCAAACACAATTTTTCAGAATATATATTGTAATTTGATTTTTTTGTAGAACTTATATTGAAAAAATATTCGAAGTTTTTTTAACTTCTCACCTTTCAATAACTCTTTTATTTTCGATATCGTGTATTTATTTCGAAGAAAACTTGTTTTACAATACAAAAACGGCTATACAAAAACGCGAAAAAATCAATTACGTTTTATCTGCATTCAAAGAAAATTAAGTTGCGATTTATCGTATATTTGACCACAAATTAAAAAAAAAATCTTATCATACTAGCTTAATTTTTAATTTTATTGTATTTGGGAATTTAACAGATTAGTAACATCAAGTTATATGTGTAAACGAGTATTACAAAACAATTACTTGTACTGTTATAATTACGATATTGCACATTTATAAAAAATACCTGGAAGAGGTACGGGAGGGAGGAAAAGAGGAATTAATTAAAGACAAATTGTACGAAACGTGGGACACACCACGGTATCAAAGTCGACTGACAATGTGAAATGATTTCAGCATATCTTCAGTGTATAATTAATTAATCAAATGGATATCTTTTCAAAATTTCTCATTAAATATTCTTTATAAGCACCTTCTACTTTATTTCACGCTAACAATATAAAAATTATAATATGTACGTACCTATTTTTTAAAATAAATTCTGAATAATATCATGCACGCAATATTTTATTTTGCTATCACGATTTGTTTTATTTATTAAATTTAATATTTTTTCTACCCTTAGAAAACAAATTAACATAAAATTACCCTCTTAAATACAAAACATACGGAAGTGGATATGGTACAAATAAATTCCTAACCAACGAAATATTAATCTCCGTGGCAGCAGAGTTCCAAAGGGAAAAATGATACATAATCCGCTCGTTACGAAAATCTACTGAATATGAAAAATAAGCTAATATGACATGATAAATAAAAACACCATCGTTAAAATTAATGGGAATCGGAAAAAATACCTTTTTTTCCTCTAGACTCTAGACTGTAGATTAAAATGGTAGCCGTCAGTAGTTTTTTTTGCAAATGGTAATCATAAAGTAATGTTAGTCGTCAGTGGTTTTTTAAATTACGACATAATATCTTTAAGCACGTAAACCACGCGTGAGCCAAACATGAAGATGTACATAACTCGTTCAAAGATTTTGTTTTCTTTTAGCTAATTTTCATCTTGCGACGTAGTCGACCACAGTTACAGTCAGGGTTCGAAGTAGACAATTTTACCAAACGGACCGAAATTTGAACGAACCAGAGCATTCTGTAATATCATATTGTAGAGCGCTCCCGTTTCGTTACTGAAGTTATATTAACGAGAATATCACAAATCACTTCTTCTTCTTCTCCTTCTTATTCTTTTTTTCCTTCTTCTTCTTCTTCTTCTTCTTTAGCTAGGACTGTGTCCTGTCGTTCTTGGAGTCCGCTCCTGGGAGATGGAATACCAGCTATCTTTGCAACGTTTAGGTGGTCTTACTATGGGTCTGTTACCTCTTATGCGTTCGTCTGCTGCTATCCTCAGAACACGATCCGAACTTGCTATTCCTACATGATCACTCCAGAAACGTCTTCTTACTCTTCCTCAAACATCTTCGAACTCGCAGATTCTTCTTATTTAGGAGTTTCTTATTCTGTAGCGAAATACAAACCCCAACTGTTTTCATAAAATATCCACGAAACAGAGCGGGGTCATGGTTTGTTCTGGTGCATTTCCAAGCCTTGTTCATAATACCTCCGTTACTTCAATGCTTCGATTAGACCGGTTGGTTTACAAAGGTAGTGTTCTGTCGCTGCTATTTCGCTGCTACCACTTTGTGAATTTGGCCTCCAACATATGGGTATCAAAAAGTATTTTTCAGATATCCTTTCCGCCAAGCATTCGCCTGGACTTTGCGACTGTAGACTATTTTGCTTCCGCCAAATATACTACTGTTCATTCAGAATACTGATCAAAGCATCAAGTGCAACTCAAGGGTCAATATTAAAATATTTCACAAGCTGTAATAGCTACAGGAAGAGAAAATGCACCCACTTAAACTTAATTTCGGATGAGTTTCGTGAGAAAAAATGTTAAAAATATAGGTGTAGTTAAGCACCTATAATTACCGGCAAGCAAATATTAAGGCAGTGTGGAAACGTCATGCCCTATTTGTTCTGAACTTCATTTTGCTCAGATCGCGAAAAACATCGTCAAATTTTAAATTGATTGAAATTAAATTTTATATTGTTTCAAAACATTACATTCCGTCTTAGAATGAGTATTTTTTTTTTTACTTTAGATCATCATTGTATTGAGATATATGACATAAAAGCTGTAATACATATTGTGAAAGTACTTATTTTTTCTGATGTCCTATCTTGTTTGACGTCAATCCAAAATTTCAATTGAACCCAGATGATGAGGTATCCATTTTGTGTTGTATTTATGTCGCAATACATAATGTGTTTCACGTGGTGGATTTATGAATAGGAGTTATTACATAATATAATCACTACTGGTTACGTCGCATGTTCAACTCTTCGTCACAATGGCTCACTAGATACGTCTTAGGATAGGTCAAAAATTGCAACGCGTTTCCTTTCTAATCAAAGTAACATAAGCACGTGTTTATTTATGTTGTTATTTGTGAAGCATCTCTACATATATCGATAGTTTGATATAGCGACTTTTATTATTCCTTTATTAATATTATTTTACTATTTGTAAAACATCTCAACGTACACGTAATTAGTTCGATATAGCGGCTTTTATTATCGTTCTTTGAATATAACCGCTGTTATTAGCAAATAAATCCAAACAAAACATAACAAGATTATTGATTTTTTTTTAAATTTATTTATCTACTACTGTAAAAATGCCAAAACGAACAATTTCCTCGCCAAGAAGCAAACGTACCACCTGCGCTACAGTGCCGGGGTAACTTCATAAAAGCCATGTATCCATTATTGTAACCCATTTTTATATATTTTCCGCTTCTCTGTGTTAACTTCCACCGCAATTTTTGTAATAATTTGTTTAAATTCATATTCTATTATATTGTTTGAATTCATGAAGTCATAGTGATTTCCTCTCTGCTTGTAAAATTGGTTTTTCATCCCCACTAATTAACGCATGCTCTTAACGAGTCGTTTTTTCATACATCTACGTATTTGACAATGATCGCCTACTGTAAAAAGACGTGCTTTTTGCACATAGATTTTGATCGAAAACGTATATTCGCAGTTCTTTATTAAGTAATCGGAAACTGAAATAAAGCAAATTCTATGAAAATAAACATATAATACTTGGGCATATTACATTACAAAGCGTAGAGTGAAAAGCCCGCACCCTTTCGATGGCAATATTGTGGCTTCAGGGGTCCGGCTGTATTGGCTCACCTAACCTTTCGATGCGAGATTTATTAATAGCCGACATTATGGCAATGAAAAGGTTAACAAGTAACGACCCCTGACATGCTCTAATATTGCTCTGTTGGTACACTTAGCAAATTGAAACGCTCACGTGATCTTAAATCAACCTTGATAGGGTGAAAATGGTTCGTTTAACGTGATAAATAGGTTAAGGCGAATAAATAATTTTTGGTTTTCCTTATTTATCGGCGACTTTTTTTAAAACGAAAAAATAGTCCTGACAAACAAATTTCCTACTCTATTTTATATGTTTTCTCGTCCAGGACATCTTTTCGTCCTTGTAAACGGTTGGGGTCAGCTCTCCTCGTCTTCAGGTTGTAGATCCTTCTGTCACGGGCAACGTCACCTAGGCCATGCCTTCGAATCATATTTTCTTTCTGCAGCAACCACGAATTCTGTGATCTTCCTCTAGATGTCTTTCGATGAAGATATGTGAAAACATAACAAACGAACGTCCACGTGAACATTCCTATGTATTAACGGAAACTATTTAAATGATTGTCAAATCCTTGTTTTCGATCACCAACTTTTTACTATGTTTTAAATAATTGGTCACCTAAATAATATTTTGGAAGTCATTAATCAGATCACCAGAATTTTATTAAATAATCACTAAAAGTATGTAATTTTTCGTTCTGGAGGTTCCGGGTTCGATTCCCAAGGGGGGTAAAATAAATATTAGTGATTTTTTCACTGTAATATTTATTCAAAATTACCATGGACTGGTACCTGAAGCGGAGGGCTGATCACCTTTCCTTCATGTATAAACTATCAAGATAACACTGCGTTTATATGACAGTGCCCTATGCACCATTTGGGTGCGGATAAGGGTTTTATATTATATTATATAAAAGTATGTAAAAGTCATAATGGTGCCAGAATATAATTAATTATCACCAGATCGCATGGCGTCATTTCCTTCCTTTATTTCCTGGCGTACTATCTGGATAAGGTCCTAGGTTCGATTCCCGGCTGGGTTAAAAGAATTTTATTACAAAACATTTTTTAAAGCAGAGGAGAATTGCTGGCGTAGCCCCTTATACATTTTTATTCGTTTCGTTGATATTCGTCTTTACGAAAAACGAGAAAATATTACTTGTGTTAATACACGATATAAGGTAAAATACATTAATACTTCGCATAACGTACTTAATTCGTTCCAGGAGCAAGTTCGTTACATAAAAATTGCCACATTTCATCAAAAAATGGAAATACAATGCAATATTTTGATGAAATCACTTAAGTATATACTTAAAAAATCCTACTATAGTATAATATTTAGGGAATGGAATTTTAGTTTTTTTTTGTTGTTGTTTTTTTCAAATCAAAATAATCCCTGAGTTGTTCACTAGAAACACATATTTATGCAATCTTAATGCAGGGTTTTTTTCTTTATCACTTACCTTGAACTCTATGCGGAAATGTTTGAAATTCAATTTGCATTCATTTATCAACGCATATTTCATACCTAATGGATGTACTCTGGGCAAACAAAAAGTTAAATGGGTAAATATTATATCTTATTTATGTAAGAATAATATCACTATAATGTTATTTATTCTGAAAAACATAGTGCTAAAATTTTTATGTTAAGTGACGTGTTTTTAAAAAAATAATCAATATCAGGTATTATCAACAGATAGATCGCGGACGTATTGGTAATTTGATACTTAGCATTTATTCAATCAAGAATATGTGTAGTATGTCTAATTTTTGCAGAGAAACGCTGGCTTTAACTCCCGAGGGTAACACATATCAAGATATATTATATATGTCTTAAAAGAGACGAAAAAACTTTTTACCTATTATATACAAATTAAGTTTAAGAGTCAGGCTCTTGTGTGAAGAGTACCCCTCTCCACTACCGCCCTCTGTTTAAAACCTGGTTTTTCAAATCTTTATACGACACGACGCCTACCTTGCCTTTTAACTGCTCCACATTACTCCTTGGTCTTCTTTCTCTTCCTATATTGCCTTATTTCATCAGCTGGTTTAAATCATTGTATTCACTTGTGTAACGTTAACCATTCAGCTCGTGATAGAACATCCATATTGATTGTATTTTTTGAAGAAGTGTATTATAAATAAATAGCATTTTCAACTGCCACAGCGTATGCCGGTTGTAACTGTCATCTGTACAAATATTAAAATTAATATTAAACAAGCCTTAAAGGTGATCACTTAAGTCAGCCGATTACAACCCTGTAAATGCTCAGACTTACATATTAAAATTTAGATCAATGACAAAGTAAATGTTACAAAAAATTACTTAATTAAAAAAGCTTTTTTTAGACATCTGTGATTTTAAGGTGTATAATTTTTGGTATTTTTTTCTGTTTATATTTATTAATTCCTTTCGCTACCATATGTCTTCCGGTTATATATTTTTTTCCGCCATGAATTCCATTATAAGAATTTTTAAAAATCGTCGTATTACGGTTACGTTCATTTTTGTTTCGAAGTTTGTAGAAAAGCATGCAAATCTCATATCGCTCACTCCTTTCAAGAACGTCATAAATCAAAAAACTTGATTTTTCAGGAGAACGTTTTTAAAGTTTAAAAATATAATACAATGTATTAAAAATAAATATCAAGCCACTTACTGAAATTTTTACTGTGCAACAGATCTTTTTAAGTAAAACCAGAAGGTTTTTTCTGCATTTGAAAAATATTCAGTATGTTTAAAAAAATAATTAAACAATACCTTTTGTTCAAAATGCAAAAACAACACT
>NW_028282814.1:0-32520 GCF_059751285.1 Brachycentrus maculatus
TCCCAACCCCAACCCAACCCCAACCCCAACCCCAACCCAACCCCAACCCAACAAGCTTGCTATCAAAGTATTAATTGGTATGTTTATACTATTTGATTTATGTCTTTAAGTGGATGATTTAATCTGTGTTTTCAATCACTTCGTACTGAGTGTCGCGCATATTCTCGTAATGCTTTATTTATGATTTGAGAATATTGATCTTATGCTGGATTGGCTGTAGATAATCCATCAGGAATTATAGGCGGTTATTGATGTGTTTGTCTCTGCGTATTTCAAGGGCGTTGATGTTTTGCAGGATATGTTTATGGTACAAAGGAGTATTGATCAGCATGTTGGCAGTTCCCGTAAAATCAGCCATTCGAGCTCTGAATAATTTTATAATCACAGCCTAATCCCAAACCAAAGTGCACAAAGACAACATACAACATATATATAGGGAAACATAATATTAAATATAATAAAGAGCCATAAATTTCCAGAATTATTTAAAACATCATTTTAAGATTGGTGCGAAACACAATCAAAATATGCCATTAAAAATGAAAATTGAGAGCAAAAGGATAGAGTAACCGATCTAACTTATGCTTGTATTCTGATTAGACGATTTTGCAAATAATCCAAGGCTAATATTTGGGTTTATTGACAAGAATTATATTTGTTGTTTTATTGCAAGGAAATGAAAGGGTGGGATGTTTGATGATGTGAGTGTATAATTGGCCGAAATATCGAAATAATGGTGATAAATAGTGACATACGATTGCATGGCCCAATTATATGTATAATAATTTGATGGATAACTTTCCATTCTTTAACCAATCCAACCTGCTCCAAAGTGGGGGCTACTTATTTTTTTGTGAGGAGGAGAGCTCGGAAAAGAAATCAGTTTTGCTCAAAAGCACCTCGCATGTGGAAGATATCAGTCTGCCCCTTTTCGATAGCAACCAATTTTTAAACACAGTCTCTCTCGAGAGGCAAACAATTTACGGGAAATCCCAACAGGAAAGGCCAAAACGCAGGAACAAAAAATACATTCAGGTCACCCCCAAGATGCGCAACTCCTACTTGAAATCTAAAAAGGGATTGTCCCAAGAAACTAATGAACTCGCAATAAATGCCTATACTTTGATCAAGGGCCTACTTGAATAACTCCAAGTCTTTATCCAGCTTGACTAGGACGAAAAACTACTTCTTGAACAGTTTCGCAGCTCCAAAGCCAACCTCGAATCGATTCGCAAATTGCTCGGGTATGAGGTGTTGAACGGTTAAAATGATGGACAGAATGATGGACAAAAAAATATAATAACAATATCGGATAAAGCTGACAAATTTCGCAAATTTATTATAGAGAGGATCTGCTCAACTCAACCTCTCGAGAAATACTGGTCAAGCAAGAAGATGAGTTTCAAGAACAAGATAATCTGCACCAAATACATGAACACGATCTGCAAGGCATGTGAAAACCCTGAGCTCTTTTCGAGCTGGAAAAAATTCAACTCTGATCTCTGAATTTCACATTAATTTACTCTGAGTTCTGCAATTTCATGCAATCCTGCAATCATACAATTATTATGGGTAGCTTCGGCCATAACTCAACCCATCATAAACCCCTTCATAAACAATAATAAATTATTACTCCTTGTTACTTAATATAAACTTCACCACACTCGCTTTCCAGGACCCTTCGCTGCATTTCTGAGGATTCAACTCAAAGAACCCTTAGTTTATTGCCAGTTTCATTTCCCAGATGGCCTGCTCCCAAAATAAAAACCCCCTAGAAACATCGACGCCTCCAGATCTTCACCTAGAAGGCATCTCCTCACCTCTAAAATATCCTTACTGGCATTATTTTACAAGTGGTATCGCATTGACGTGCTGACATTGTAAAAGGTGGAGATGATAAAATTATAATAATACTATTAAATGAACAACAATAATTGGCTGCTATGTTCCTAGGCCAAAGAATGTTAGTTAGTATCGATGAACGTATGACTGTTAGCTTCAGGGTTTGTTGGCAGTTTTGGTAGGTGGTAGTTTTTGGCGTGGAGACATGCTTGTATTATATTATTTACAGCCGATGCGATATATATAGGCAGTATGTAATTTCTGTGATTTATATATGTTGTGATTATATAAGGGATATATTATAACGCATAGGAGTTATTCGAGTGTTGTCGAGCTAAGGTTAGTAAGCTCAGTTGCAGATGTGGAGTCTCAACAAGTCCTTTAATTATTAGTTAACTAAGTTAGAATAATAGCCAATTATTATTATTGATTTTTAATGAGGGCAATTGTACAAATGAGGGTATCATCGGCAGTACAATCTCATATTCAATTCTGAATATGTTTCGGAAGGGAATTCTTATGCTCGAATATCTTATCAAAGTTAAAGATTAGGGCGATCAGGGCGATTAAAACTGATTCGAAGGCAATCGAAACGCGGGAACAAAGGCAGAGTTCATTTAACAAATTTATCATAAAAGAAGGAATGTTCACTCATTTTACTCCCACCGGAAGAAGAAACATTATTAGTTGTTTGTATGATTAGAATAGTGTCAGCTTTTTGGAGACATCGAAGAGGATCCCCTGTGGCAAGATGACAACATCAGATGGTTACATGTAATGTATGTTTTAAGAAGGAGCCACTCATTTCACAACATTTAATTGGTATCATATCCATAATAGATTTAATTAAACTATCTAAGCGCCGAATCCATTGCTTGTGCATGCTATTTCAGTATTATGCACATAGAACAGATATTAATTAGAACATTCCAACCAATGGGACTATCGCCATTAGAGAATCTCGAGTAACTTAGCTAAAGATAACGAGCAAACTTCTGAAATTCAGAATCTTCGATTTATAATAAACGAATGCCCTTCCGATTTATCGAACAGGATCAGTACTTTACTCATGTTTAAGCCACCGTGGCCGCCTCTGAAGACCCAATCAAAATAATCACTAAGGTTGCTAACAAGTCAGATGGAACAGGCTTCATTTCATGTATGCTCTCAGCATTAGCCATATTTCATGGCACAGTTCATTCGTAGTAGCATACCGCAAAAGATATAAGACTCTGAAGAATATAATTTGTAAAGAACAATTCGAATTGGACCATCGATTGAAAGTCATAAGTCATAAATATGGTAATTAAGCATTTTGGTTAACAATGGAAGAGTCTGTAGATACAAAATATTTTTGAAGAGTCGTAAGATACAGTTGAACCTCTAAGAGATATCAAATTGAAGACTGGCAGACAGTGAGCAACATATAAATAGAAAACATATAAATAAAATAAATAATAAAAGATAAAAGATAAAATATATAGACATCTATATACATGCATAATGCTTATGTACATGCTTTGTATTAATGCTTTGTATTCATTCTATTAATACTTCGATATCTCAACAAACTGGGACTCGGATCCCCCAATGAAAGAGATGATAAACAAGCTAGCCCAAAGACATCTACATAAGCGAGTGACCGCTCGGGACAACTGCTGAATGGTCTGGAGCTCGGAGAGTATCAGTAGTCGATCCTAAGTATTCATTATTGATAGATTTAAATTTTGATTTGTTCGACATTAATAAATATTATTTATATCTCACTACGAAATTTAATTATAATTTATGAGGAGTTAGTCCATTCGTACTTCTCCGACTGTCATTAGTTATTAATATTAATAATTTAATTCCTAAGACTATCCAACTCATAAATAGGATCTAACTCAACGAACGAGAAAGTTAGCAACGCTATAAACTTATGACTATTGCAATTATTTATTGACAATTTTATAATTAATTACTGCTCATTAAATCGCCCTTAATAACATTTAATTAAAACTTAAATAGCACTTATGTCACACTTATATCTCACTATCGCATTTGAATCACAATAAATCTGGCAATATGATCATTTGATCGAATAATCTAATTTGGTTTTTTCTGAGAAACTAATTTGAAAGCCATCCTTTAAATTGTAAAGAAAGAGAATATACGTATTTCAGTATTTAAGCTTGTTGGGCTTATTATGCGTCCAAGAAAGATAAAATAATAAAGATTATTGGTCCCCCCAAACTAAACCAACTTCAAATCCAATCACTCGAATCCACGTTTTTGTATCAGATGAATGTGTTTCTTGTCAAACAATCCAATCGCTTCGAAAGGCCAATAAAAAGATGATCTCCAAACTCAGAATGAATTGCCCTTCAGTGGAAATATGATTGGGTGTGCCATAAGAGATAACTCTATGAGCAATGAGCAAGAATGAGCAGCTTGGAGTGAACAGAATTTAAATCACCGCTGACTATTTTTAGAGTGGACGAAAATAGATATGGAATCGGATTATTTATTTATTATTCCATATTGATACGAGTTTAAATGGATGAAGCTCTGCTCAAGGAATGCCAGCTCACCCTTCAGAAGAATAATTTTTAGCCCATCCGCAAACTCGGAATGGGAGGCTTTGGAATTGTATTTTTGGTTTCGAGAACCGGCTCCAACTCAGAGTTTTACTCAGTCAAATGCATCAATAAAAAGCAGTTTATTAAAAAGCCCGCAATGAGGAGATACCTCAAACAGTAGATTTCCCTAATGGAATAATTAAACCATGCAAACATTGTTCGGCTTTACAAAACTTTCGAAGGTAATGCATTCATGATTTAGATAGCAGTTGGATGTTCATGCTGATGGAGTACTGTGATATTGGGAATCTCTCACAGGTCCAGATTTAAAGGAAAAATGGGCTATTCCCCTTCCTCGAATGCGCGCAGATTATCAGATAAATGATCAGCGGATTGAAATATATGCATGATCGAGGCGTCCTTCATAGGGACATCAAGCCTGAAAACATCCTGCTCACCAAAACCAAACAAGGCCAAATCACCAAAATCTGCGACCTTGGGTTTTCACGATAAGTGAATGATAATGAAGCCTCCACTTTTTGCGGAACCACTTACTACATGGCCCCTGAAATATTCGAAAAAAAGAGTTACGGCAAGTCGATTGATGTTTGGGCCATCGGAGTCTTGATCCATAACATGTTCTTCGGTGTTTTACCCTTTAAGAGCCTCAACATGGCCCTCTAAATTGCCCAAAAGTGCCAAGGAGGGTACGCCCTAGATAAAAAGCGAATTCGCTAGAATTCTTCGATTGATTCAGAGCTTTTATAAAAACTATCTGCCTTCTTCGGCAAGATATTCAACATGAACCCAAACAAAAGATCCACCCTCGAAGATATTGAAAAGTTTTTATCTGAACAAATCTCCATCTACGACACTACTCCCAAGAAATAAATCCAGGAAACTTTCGAGTCGGAAAATAGCTCTGAATCAGAAAAACCAACCCAGCAAATCTCATTTGAAATGGAGCAGGTCAATTTCGTCTACCTCATCGAGGATCAAGTTTCCGAGCTGCAGTTTCTCGAGCCAATCTAGTTCATGGTCTTCAAGTATTTCATGGATCGGGTTTGTCTCTCGATCTTGAGCTGCGAGAGAAAAATTGAAAGCCTCGAAGAAAAGTAAACTGTTGACAGACTTCGAGACAGCCAAAAGTTTTAAACTAACATGCTAATGGAAAATATAAAATCATGCAGGATTCCGAAATTGGCTGAACTCTTCACTGGCAAGCAGACCATAATCTTCCGAGAGTACAAGTAAGAGTATCGGCTGGCTGTTGGTCATGCTTTCTACAAGGCACACAAGAACATTAAAGATTACGATCTGAAGATGCGAATTAAACTCAAGATATTCTGCTGCCATGTGATAAATCGGGTGTTCGAAAAGGAATACAATAATGAACTCTTTGTCCATTATCATAATTGGGTAAAAGATAAGAAAAAAAAACAAAATACTCCCTTCAATATGACACTCTTTATCGAATGGATCGACAACGACGAAGTCAAAAATATTGTGCAAACTGTTTAAATTATCAACAGTAAATTCTATCGGAAAGGTTGAACAATTAATTTCAATGTCTTGAATGCAGTAAAAGACTTAATATTTATTCACCTTTATTCTATTAAATCTGCAGTGAATCAGTGCATCTTCGCCCAATACAATTACACACTTATTAATTTATACAGCATAATTAAACGAATTATAAAATAAAGTGAAGGAAGTTGATGCTTGGTTTTCATTAGTCAATGCTAAGTTTGGTCATTTCGGATTGCATTCTTTAGTTTCTGGACTTTTATATGGGGAATTTAGAAGGAAGTAATTTTTTCCTTTCATTGTGATTCTGTTTAATCTTTTTTCTGAGGCTCTTTTCCTGGTTTTCTTGATTTTCTCTCATTTTCTTTTCCTCATTCTCTTTCATTTATTTTTTGGTCACTCTCGTAACAGAAATCTCAAGACATAAATTCCCAATAAGATACTTTTCGCCAACTCTCATAATCATTTAATTTTGCTTTATGGTTGTGCCGTGTTTCGAACCCAAATCTTTGATAACCAGACAATTCTTTTCAAGAGCAATTACCGCATGCATATTCGAAATATTCTTCGAGCCTAGCACATT
The DNA here is from genome assembly GCF_059751285.1 of Brachycentrus maculatus. NCBI lineage: Eukaryota > Metazoa > Arthropoda > Insecta > Trichoptera > Brachycentridae > Brachycentrus > Brachycentrus maculatus. The sequence goes on from NW_028282814.1 coordinate 6,514, forward strand.
AATCGCATAGTCGCAATTCGATTCACTTCCAATAATAAATTGTCCCATTGTTTGATTATCCTTTCGGCTCTATGATAACTTCAAACAAATATATTCATGAAATTAAGTTTCCAGTTACTTTTGGTTTTGTTTGATGGTTGACTCGAGTAGCACATACTTATTGGAGTTTCTTCCATTGCCGAATTATTTATTCAAGTTATCATTCATAAATTTCGACAATTCTTCAATAATGAAGTTCTCATAACTATCGCCGCATATTTCGCATGAGCTATTCTTCACTGCCAATTTTACAATTTTTTTGTGCTACTTTTGTGTTTTTTGGCTTAGTGAATAGAATTCTGAGCCGAAAATCCAATTGGTCAGACATTGGCGATGCACTGAATTTAATGAGCCTCTGCACTTGCATGGGTGGACAAGTGGATTGTTTTGGGAGATTGGCTCGCAGCAAAATTTGCATTCCTCTTCAGAAATGGCTAAACCTTAGCTTAAAATCGATAACTATTCTTGAACCATATATTCGACTTTCTTCATTAGTTCACCTTCAGCAAAGGCCCTTTTGACTTTCAGAGTAATTTAATTCCCCAAATTAATCTCCTCATTCTCATAGAGTATTCCCCAGGAATCCTCAACCATGTGCATAAGCTCAACATCACTCGAACACTCTAGCTTGACCAATGGCAAATTCCCAAATCTTAAAAGCTGTAAACTGTATCTATTTTAAGTTTACGACTCTCCCTACACCAGTTTCTTTTTAGTTTTAATATTGCTGAGGAAGTTTTAATTTTAAATAACGCCCTTTTAAAAATTATAAAGAACTTCACCTAAATTAATCGAGTATTTACTCTCAGAGTTAGTCAGAAAAACTTGACTCTTGCAGTTCTCGTAATTGGACAGATTGTGTCGATTTTAGTGAATCGAATGCAGTGGTGAAGATCTCCAAAGATCAATAACTCTGAGGATAACCTTGAAAGTACATCTTTTGGTCACGAGGTGCAATAGATTCTAAACTATTCTATTTCCCTGCCTTATTCCTTTACAAAAATCGAGTATTCGAGCATTGTCCACCCATTGCTTACTTTAAGAGAGGAGAAAAAGCTTCTAATTTAATTATTGAGTTGCTTTAATAGTCAATTTCTATGAATATTTAAATATTCTGGCAATTACTAATAATTTCTGTTTTTTCACTTTCTCATTTCAATTTAATCGGACGATGCATCGATAATATCGGATAAACGAATAGAATAAGCACATTGCAATATAATACAATATAATATAATAATACGAGAGAAGGTATGATAATATAGAATAAGCTGAGCTGTGAAACCTATTTATTGAACATTAATTAGGATTATGTGAATATCAATCATAATTATGCCGAATCGTTTTTGAGTTTGTTGTAATTTCGATGACTGAGTTGACAATGAAGTAGGTCCAGAATATGTGCATTAACTCCAGGCAACACATCATGAATGTCAGATAAATATAGCAATACTGCAAGACTTCGAATTAGATGGCTGGATACAAAGGAGTTGAGTAGTTTGTTACAGCCACAATTCCAGAGTATACGCATGTGAAAGTGAACGCGAATAGTCTTAGTGCGACCCAGGAACCCACAGAATGGACATAGTTGCAATACATAAGCCCCTACTTGCGGTGTCTGTAGTCTCGATAGGCTCTTGCCATGATCATGGCGAAATCACTGTAATCATGCAGGACCAATACGAATATCCCAATGTGCCACATATTGACCAAATACGAGAATACAATCAAGTACACTGAAAGAGCATGATGTAAGCAGTACTCATAGTAGCTACCCTATGGCCGGATAAAAATGTGACTGAAAAATCGAGCACAATGTTTGCCACATTGCACAAAGTAAAATATTTCCATAGCCATGCTGGCATCATTCATATTTCTCAGTGAAAGCAGATTCACATATTAATTTTGTCCACCCAGTATTGCAGGCAGATAGTTTGTTCTCTGCAAGATCATAAACCCAGAAATAGCACTAACGAAGTAATAGGTTACTGAATGACCCCATTTTGCAATAGTATACGATCTTTTCTTCTTTGCTTCTGGAGTTGTGTATGCCTTCAAAGTGATAAAGTTCTATTCAACCCATGAATCAAAATTCTGATGCCAGTAGTAATCAGTTACCTACTATTAAGAGATACTTACTAAAAACACTACTGCACTGAGTGTGCCATAAATACTGAGAGAATAAAAACTGCCTCTTGGATAGAAATCTACAGTTTGAAAATACTCCATTGTCCTGAACCGATACACCTGATAGCTTAAGAACGTGAAAAGTAGGCCAATTGCCAAGAAAAGAATTCTCCAAATTTGTTCGAATGGCTAAGTTATGATTGCAATGAGGAATAATTTAAAATTCTTAGGCTGCGCTAAGAAAGAGAAGACTGCTGTACTTTATTCTTACTCGGTTTGGAAGACTGAAGGTTTTTCTACTCTTCGACTTTGACTTCAGTTAAGTTAGACTCCGAAGCTTAGGTTGCCATAATAAAATAGATTATTACAATTTCATATAATCCAACAAAATCCAGAATTACAAATTCAAAATTCACTCGTTGATCGTGCAACGGGATAATTGATAACATAATTTTTAAATTAAAAAGAGATTTGAAGATAAAGCAATCGATATTTGTATATATAATTTAGCAAGTTTTATCATATTCTTCAGGACTTTTAATATATAAATTGAGTATTATATTTTATATTTGTATCTGTATCAAGTCTGAATCAAATTCGTATTCTTCTTCTCCTTATGCCTGCCCTTTTAAATACAAACCCTTAGGAATGGGCTAAGGAATTACAAAAGAAGCATCAACCAAAATGAACAAACTCTATGTTTTTCATAAAAGGGAGAAAATAACATGCATTAACATTCTTCAAGGATTAGCAAGTTAGAGGTAAGAATATATTTGAATTGCCTATGATGCATTTTAATTAAATTAAGAAGATATCACAAAGATAAGTTCATTATAGTGAATATAAATTTATCAGAAGGGAAGATTCAGAGCTCCTGGGGCTGTTGCATGAGCAGGCGAATGGTATGGCTTGAAAGTGCTATTTGTTCGAATCGCAAAAGGAGCTGAATTGAAAGATAAGGGAAATACAGGAATCGTGGCGGAATGAAATAGCCAATATAAGAAGACTTCGATGAGAGTCACTCGAATTGTATTGAATGTAAATATTTCTAAATGAAGTTAGGATTATAAGTAAAATATAGGAATACAAATCATTAGATCAATAAATTTTGAGTTTGGCTTTTCTCCAGTTTCTCCTTTGGCGTGATAGGGGATCTAGTTGCCAGCTTTATAGTGGAATCAGTTTGGCAGGGATCGATTTGTCTTTGCTTCTTGACCAGCCTTTTCTTCATGAGCAGAGCTTCACGATGCCCTTAACTATCTGATTATTGTATCGCTTAAAATTCTCTAATCTCTATTTATCAACAATATCAGATTCATTTAAGTACTATAATCTTATTTATCAACATTAAATATACGAATTAATAATATAAATATAAAATATAATATAATTAATTATAAACCGATGAATTTCCCTATCAAATTTAATAATTAATAAAATCAATTTAATTAATTCCTCTTTTATATATTTATTTACTTATTTAATCAATCAGATATTTACACTATCATTATAATTTTTCAATTCAATAGTTAGTAAATGCTGTCAATTATTGATATATGTTTCTCATTTAATCCTGAAAAGGATATGATCGATTATATTTATATATGTTTCTCATTCAAAAGAACAAAAGAACAAATATGCATATGCATATGAAATTATCTTTTGTTTTCAAGCAATATACAGAGAGTATCCTGTTATTTTGTATATAGTTATTCTGATTTTTTTATTGAGTGTTTTTGCTGTTTAAAATTGGCTTTGGTATTTAATTGATTGCTTTTAGGTTGTTCTATGGGGTTTATTGTAATTTCTATGATTGGGATCGATGGATAGATCGAATTTGCAATTTAATATTGAGTTCTGGATAGTAATTTAGTTTATTATTGCTATTTATTACTTATTATTTAAGTAACTCCTCACGCAGGAGCAAAGAAAGGTAATAACAGAGAAATATAATTGTGAACTGTCAAGCCTTAGAGAGGACCTTGATCCCTTAATGAATATTTAACAAATCATTTATTTCTACGCGATTTCAAAGGCAGCAAACATATGACCCGAACATTAATTATTTCAGAATTTCAGAAATTCAGTAATTTATCACAATAATCTTTATCATATTCAAACAAACACTTTTAATTCGAAATATCTTTAAACAAAGGTCCTTTCTTTATCAGATTAATGTTCGTTTCCTTATCTGTAATCTGTGGATCCTGTTTGAAAAATTGCACTCATAAATAATCAATGAGATGAATCGATGAAGAAGTTTCAAAATGGCAAATACAGTTCTTTGGCTACTTCAGATTATAGTTTGATCTTAGTTCATAATCTATAAATAAGATTAACTTCTGAAATTTATGTTTATTTCTGTTTATTTTATTTTGTTTAGTTTAGTTTTGTTTTGTTTAGTTTTGTTTTATCATTTTATTAAGTTAGTTTATTATTTATTGAAAGCATATTCGAATAACTTCTTTTGTTTCAGAGCAAAAATTGACAAAATTCTTAAATTCTTATCCAAAACAGACAGAACATGTAAAATTAATTGAAATGCTAAGCATTCGGCATTAATTTAAGCAAGTATTATGGCTTATATTTCTTAGTTCTTAGTTGAGAGTGCAGTCTGTTAATCGGGACAGGTAAGTTCATCAAACTTATCAGCCTTGATATATAGAAACATTTTTTGCGATAATGTAGTCAATTTTGTCGGTCTTTTCTTCTTCTTGAAATTTATTGTTATGTTTGCTATATTTCCTATTTTGAGGTGTGAGTATTGTTTCTGTTTTCAGGGTTTTATTGGAATAATGGGTGATTGTGTAGAGAATGTCGGGGTGGTAGTCGAATTATCGATGTTGAAGAATATTCGAATCAGGAGAATGAACAATAAGGAATAGAAATATAGAAGATCGAATGTGAAATGTGAAATGGAATTTGGAATAATCGATAATGAGCAAAGATAAATACAATTTCAATTTCTATAAATACAATTACAAAATATAACTATGCATATAAATACAAATACAAATATAAATACAAATATAAATACAAATACAAATATAAATATAAATGTAGATTATAGTCAGAGTATATCAAACTAAATGAAATCGAAATTCATTGATTTAAAATAATTATAATAAAATAAAACAGCAGTAATTAAAAGCACAGCATTTTAAACTTTCTTCGAGATTTTTCATGGAAATCGTCTGAATTGGATTCACAATGAGCAGCAGGGCCGGGAATGAATAGAAATTTGTATTTTGGTTGAAATTTAAAGAAAACCCAAAATCCCCATGATATACGAAAATAATGCGCTTGATTCGATCCCGACTTATCCGAGAATGAAATTACAAGCATTATTGTTTGAATTCTTTTAGAATTGCCCTCCTCATCTCTGAAGATTAAAATATTTAAAAATTTAAATTTTCAGGAGCAATTAAATGTGCAGATTATTTAATCCAACAATTAATACTTGGCAATGAATTGCGCTGTCAATCTGAAAACATTAATTATTAGTTGATCATAGACGAACGAACTTCTGCCTTAACGCTCGCCATTGCATGCTTCTGTATCGCAGATTCGCATCAATTATTTTGACTATTGTTGCCTGATAAATTAATTTATTTGAGTGATCTAAAATCAGTGCATGAATACCAATGCTAAGCCGCACTCTTTCGGGAACTTTCCAATCACGAACAGCAGAATCTGCTAAAATAGGCGGATTTGATGACTATTGAGGTTGAAATTATCAGCATTACACATTATAGTCAAGAGCTTTCCAATAACTTTCCAAAGCGCACTCGCATTGCGCTCAGGAATCATTATTTGCTTGAGTACACAAATTTAAGTTCTGAGTTCTGTTCTGGAGTGAAACTTAATGATGGAACTAAATTTTCTAAATTTGGGCGAATTCTCCTCCGGCCAGCAATAACATAACTCAGCATGAACCAAGGCCCATTGGAGTAGTCATTTATCTCTCTGAGCGTTCCTAAACCGGCGATAAGGAATGCGATGCCAAACTTAAAACTGTCAAGTTCTTAATGGACGATAAGGAAGATAATTTACTGAACTTCTTTGAACTTTTGCAGCAGGAACCCATAATTGAAGAAATCGATTCTCTGAAGCAGGAATTCAAACCCAAAAAGCGTATTTCGTCTCTGCTACCGACTGTGAGTTACTTGCTTTCAACAAACATCCTCAACAACAGGGAATATTTGGTGCAAGCATATTCTAAGCAATTTTAGGAAAATAAGCAATGGCCTTTCACTACTAAACTATCGCTGATAAATTAATTGGCATGCGAAGGAATACTTAAAACATTGAGAATCTGCTAATCAATAAACACCTTTTACCTAATATCGCCACCCAAGTATTACACCCTCGAACAATATATCCTGACGAGTGCAGTCTCAATAAGAAACATCAAAGGCATCACAAAATCATTATTCACGACTGTGAAGTATTTGCACGAACGAGGCTTTGTTTATGGTTGCATAAACCCCAAGGGGATTGTGTTGGAGAATAACGAAGATGGCTTAAAGCCACTACTTTTGTCAATAGTGCAAAGCCTTTCGTATTTCCCTGAAAAGTAGAGGCTTTCACAGAAAAATGTGAAATTATTTGAAAGCCTGAAAATGGATGATGTTCACTCTTTAGGACTTCTTGTTTATTTCATGTAAAACCCCTGATATTAGGATAACACAAAACGATGATATATTCAAGAAAAAGGAGCACCTGACTCAATAGATCATTGGGTCCATGCTGGATGTGATGGAGAACCCGGAATTCAATGAAATTTCAAACTCTATTTAGCAACTGCTCGACATGTGCTGTCCCGAAAACGGTAGGCTTAAATACGAAATTGCCCAGATCCTCGAGCTCAAATTCTTTGAGGAGTGCTCTTGAAACAATAAATCAAGCATACCTATATAAATTGTCATCTGAAGCATATTATTTATTGCTAAATGTTTGCTATTTATTGCTATCTGTTTGCTATCTATTGATGCGTATTCAGACATAGTATTGATAGTATAAGCCAAAACCATGCACTTCAGATAGCATTTATTTAATTCCACTCATTTTTAACTTTTAATATATATATTCTCTCAACTTTAAATCAATAAAATTTTGCTTAATTGTTTTCACCATATTCTTAAATTATCACAATTTAAATATTTAGCGATGCCTTTAAACATTTTGAACTCCTTTCTGTACTAAAAGATGTCATCGCTTAACAAGTCGCTTTTTAATCGCATGTGGGAAGTTTAACTGAAGTTCCCAGGATTGTACAATTCTTATGGCCCAGATATTTATGAAATAGCCCTGAGATTCGGACAGTGAGGCTTAGGATGTTAATTGTTCATAAACTAATTCTGATTTCGTATTTTAATAGTTTACTTTCTGCTATTCAGCGATCACAATTCTCTTCGATCCCATTCTTTTTATGCTTAGTTCGACATCTTTTTAGTTCTTAAAAAAATTGTCTATATGCAATTCGATTTGTTCGAAATAGCCATATAGAAACAAGTGTTCCAAATATCTGTTATTTCTTTGAGTGAAGATAACCGTCTCCTCTCCAGAAAAAGCCACTACAGGAGTATGCAGATTATTTTCATAGATGGTTCGACATACCTGCGATTCCAACACATTTCCCAACCCCAACCCCAACCCCAACCCCAACCCCAACCCCAACCCCAACCCCAACCCCAACCCCAACCCCAACCCAGATTAGCTTGTTCATCATTTTCAATATTTCTGATAGCGGGAGTAAATATTTATGAATGCAAACAAATTAATTAATATGTAATTGTGGAATCGAGGAATAATCATATAACTGTCTCGTGGACATGGGCGCCATTTGAGCTGTTTATTATGTCCAAGATTTAAGGGAATTTATTGTAGCATTCCGTAACATTGCAGCTTCTCTATGATAGTGTAAAATATTACTTCGTGGATGTTCTTTTTTAGTTTGAAAAACCATTGGGAGAGGTTTTTATGGTTTGTTGGTTCTGTCCATTCGTAATCGTAAATGTCGATTGCTTTCTTTTTTGCTTATTCGCCTCCTTCCTCGGCAGGGGGTTCTTATTCTGCTGCTACTTATCCCTCTTAGCCTTCTGCTTTCTTGGGCTTTTATGGTTTTGGAGGTCTTTACAGATGTAGCTTCTTTTACTCATCATGCTTTGATTCTGGTGAAGTTATTCCCAGGTACCGAATTTATCCCAAATATTTTTAAATCCAGTACAAATCCAAACTTATAAGCTTTTCATCTGCCGATTGAGCGTATCCGCAAATTATGATATCTCTTTTGTCACATTTTCTCACCAGTTAGAGGCAGCCTTCGAGGTTGGTGTATTTTAAGTTAATGAAGCCCATTTTGTTTTTAATTGCAATGTTCTGGTAAACTAGGCTATTATTTTTTTGGACCAGGAATATTCGCGGCCTCATGATCGAATTGATGAGGTTCTAGGCCAAGAGTTGAGGCAGTTTATACTCCACTTGATAAATTTTACTTGAGGGTGAGATTTCCCCAAGCTTATCGACCCATTATGCGTTTTTTACGGCCATTTAATTGGCTTTCACAGTTTCCTACTCCGTGATTTAAGCGTTGACATCTCCTTCAGCCTTCTTCCTCCCTCTTTTTATCTGCTAAACTCCTTCTACTTTTAGGTTAATGACATGAGGGACTCCAACAGTCTTGACCCATTCCTCGAGGTCAGCCTTCTCATAGGGTAAACTATCAAATATGTAAGTGATATTTGAATTCTTTTTAATTAGATTCCCAAAATACGCAATATACTTTTTCGCAGAGACTTCATCCCCTTCATCAGGAGTTGATAGTTTCTCCTTCAAAGCAGCACATTAGCTTTCGAACTCAACCAGCTTAAAGCCATACTCAGTTGCAATATACTTGGCGACCGATGTCTTCCCGCAAGTACCCGCCCCATTCACAATCCAGTAATCAGCAGACCCAGCCAAGGAATCTGCAAGTGGTAGATCTAAGCTAGGTGTTATTCTATATTGGTTCTATAGATAGTAGATTTGGGCAGTATATTCAGTGGCCTCTTTGTGTTTGCTTGGATCAGAAAGATCGATGAACTTAGTAATTGGCCGATTTATATTCTCCAGAGAAATGAAATCCTCTGTAACAATCGGAAATCCAGAAATTAACACTTGTTTGATGCTTAAATTCCTGTATAATATTTCAGATAGTTTTATGATTCTCTGGTAGCTGTTGGTTACTTCGGGCAATTTCTTTCTCTTCAACAGATCCTATATGACTTCGATGCTCAGTATGACACTATCTTTAGTTTCGATGTATTCGTTGATGAAGTCCTTACCTTCCGCATTCTCGCCATAGTGTATAAATAAGATTTCAGGACAAAGAGCAACACCGACATCGTTCATGATCTTAATCGGATGTTCATTTCCTTTGACTGGGAAATAGAATGGCTTATCTTTGAGGAAGGGAAGTAAGTCATACTCAATATCAAAGAACTCTCCTTTGCTTTGTAAGTCTTATCGGTTGTAGATGAAGTGCACGATTTTAATTCTGAAGTATTGATTCAAGATGCTGATTTCCTTGGAGTCAGTGAATAAACCGTTTATCACATAGTTTTGTGTCTTCCTTGAGTTAGTGATGAGATCATTGGCACATTTTGGAAGAATAGTGTAAGTGTATCCGATTTCTCGACTAAGAGTCGCCGAAGCAGCCCAACTTTGTTGTTCGTTGGGTCCGTAGAAGAAAATAAGGTTTGGATACATTGATTTCCGGAACTATTAATATCGGAGTTAGGGCACATCGATACATCTTTGAAGATTCCTGTATTATTTCCGGATTTATTTTTATTTCTCAGAGAGATTCTTTACCCCAAAAGCAATGATATTCAGGCTCGGCTGCAGTCTTTACACTTCATAAAAAAGCTCAACATCACCTTAAATAATTGTATCCGTAAGGATATACTCCTCCAGCTCATTTGTTGTTGGATCTTTCAAGTATGCCAGATTGTTTTCACGGCAATAGTTCGCTGACAGTGAAGATTTTTCAGCTGCCCCGAATGCAAAGTACCAGGTGCCTTTGAGTAATGAGCCAACAAGTTACATTTTTATATACGAATTAATTTAAATAGCTATTTTGAGAACTATTTATTAACTAAAAAACTAAAAAGAGTGGTTTATGATTGCATTGTCAATAGTGCGCTCAGAAATTATAATATTTTGAGAGAAAATGTTTGAGGAAATAATTCAAAAGTAACCGTTTTAACTCATCTTCCAAAACTCGAAGGAGCTGAAGTAGGTGAGACAGCTGATGAAAGGCCTCCACTATATTTACGACTCAATTTCTAAGAAGGATAAAAAGATATACATGTATGTCTGCAAGAAGTATATTGCCATCACCACAGATTTCATGAACAATTCGGTCGCAGATTACAGGCCTACGCTATGTGTTTTAAGGAGTAACATTTTCAGGTTTGCGACGAATACCACAACATTTGAAGGCAAGAATGATGATGAGGGGTATTTATATCTCATTGATGCTGATTCCATACTGAAGTTCTTGAATTCACATGTTGAGCCTGAAATTCTGCAGCTGCATATTTTTATGCCCATTCCTGATAAATAGAACTAATTCGTGAAGATGAAACTCAAGTATGAGACCCAAGATGGGCTTGTGGCAGATCATAAAGTGTATACAACAATCTAAGTGTGCGAATATTGGCCGTTTCCTGGGGGGAAGTTTATTTCAGAATCCTTTCTCTTCAAGAAGACCAAATAAAAGAAGTTTATGTCATTTGCTCCCAAATTCTCCAAGACCATTGACTATACCAAGAAATACACTGATTTCTGGCTTTGTTTGAGCCCTCTTGGCATAAACCTTAAGAAATCCTAAGGCAACCACATTGTGCTCGATCACATAATTCGAACCCAATAGAACCTCTAATACAACCATTTTGAAGTATCATAGTATTTGAGTGGAAACAACTTCCTCTGCATTCGCACAGAGCCCTTCTTTCACCATCTGTAACTTTCGAGCAAGGAGAACAAAAAGTCGTATTCAAAGCTGTTGGCTGTGCACAACTCCCTGACAAATTAAATAGAACGATGTTACCTACTCATGGAGACAATAACATAGAAAAAGTAAATCTATGAGGCTTTCGAAGTATACTCGTGCAAATCGATCGATTTGAGCAAGAACTACAACAACGAAGCTCAACAGCAGCAACAAGCCCAAAGGATGCCACCCCGAATGATAAACCGAGAAACAAAGTAAGAATGCAATCCCTAAAACATAATTCTGAACAGGTTTTATGGGTCCTAATACGAAGAAGAACTCAACTATGAGCTGAGTATCATGGCTGGCTACGGATTGAATCATCTCGATAAAAAATAGAAGCCCAACAAATATAAAGTATAGCTGGATTGATGGATAATTACTTTTATCTTTTGCCGCAATATTCTCACATATCCGCATACTTAATATTTAACACTATGCATAAGTATATTGCAGCAAACCGAAATCTATCGAGAAAGCAATATCGGATTTTTTAGCAGTGTCCGATGATGGCAGCAGTGCTCAAAAATCTACCATCTTCTATTTCACTGTCAGACTGTTATTCACTCTCATGTCTGAATCATTAATTTTCTAAGCCTACAAATGAAGATAATGGTCAAGAATTGGATCATGCAGATACAGTTTGTTTCAAGAGCAATGACAATTCCTCTGTGGTAGTTGAGAATGAGACACAATTTATTGTGACAGACAATCTTGAACTCTTTGTGAATAATGAAATTAAGCCAAATGAAGAATAAAGAAATTCATAAAGTTCCTAAATTTGCAAATAAAGCAAGTAAACCCAGCTACTTCCTTTCGAACAATAAACTGAACAAAGAGCTGAACAACAATCTGCATAATTGCACTTATCTGCCAAAAAATCATAAAGATAATCATTAAGGATTAAGTAATTCAACGAGCATTGTGAGCATTCAGATACTGTTACTCAGAATGCCCATGATACTATACTGTAATTAGAGGGAGTATCTGAATTATAATTATAAAACAAATTTCAATTCGAAGCATCTAACTTCCCAGCCTCAAATACCGAAACAGCATCACAAAAAATAGAGTAATCCCTCGAATAACAAAGCCATGAACCCCAAAATCAATAACCGTAGAATAAATTATATATGATCGATAGCCAAAACAGATTGCTTGACCACCTGAATAATTACTTGGTGGATGAATCTGGATCAATTATCTCCCTCACGGCCAAACAAATGTAAATATTAAGGTCTTCAAGTTTAGTCACACTTGCCGAATATGCCAATTGAATGATTATATTAGGAAATGGCTCGAGAATATCTAAAATTCTTAGTTAATTCTTTTAATAGTATACATAAATATCCACATACAGATACAGATACAGATAAAATTGAGGATAATAATATATAATATTTAAGCATGAACAAAAAAATGGGTATATAAATATGGAAATTGGGAATTTGCGCTATTTTAATTATAAATACGAATAAATTTATACCCGCATATCTAACACATTGGTCATGATGAACTAATACTAAAATGATCCAGACTTCGACTTCGCAGATTTTATGTATCAAAGCCAAGAGGAGGAGTGCAGAATTCATTACCCGCAATCACATAAACATGAGTATGAACAAATCTCCACTCCCAAGAAAAAAGTAGGCAAGTCACGTCCGAAATAGATGGCTTCGAAATCGAACATAAACTCAAAGGACAAAACCACAGCGCGCTCAGCTCAGGGATCTTCAGCCAAAAAGAAAACCAAATAAAACCACGAGCTTTAAATCAGAGAAGAGTAAGAAGAAGATTCTATTTTATCGGAGAGCTACAAAGATTTGATGGAGTTAAATTAAAAAATCAGTAAAAAATGCAAATAGCTGAAATTATAGGTCTATGATAAGGCGGCTTATCGATTTAGCCTTGAGCTGCATTAAATTGTGTCTTCGAGTTTTGGAAAAAATAAAGAATGGATCGATAAAAATAAAAACGACGGGCTCGATTAGTAATTGCAGTCTGAACAATACTATTTGGAGGAACATAAAGGTTCAATGAAGCTCAAATAAATGTAATAAATTGCTGAAAGATTACATCAGGGAAAAAACCCAAAAGGCAAAGCCCGTAGCAAAGGTAAAGCAACAAGCAAATAAAAAGCCGTTAGCAAATGCAAAACAAACAACAGAAGTAACAGCAAAAACCCTAAAAAAAGTCAAAACTGCCGCAAAAATGACAGTAATAAATTACATCAGGCTTTGAATAAAAATATTTTCATAGAGCAAATACAAAAGGTCAATAAGTCAACTAGAGGATCTAAAATTTTTTAAAAAGTAGATAAGGACAAAGTAAAAACTTAAAAACCACCAGCAAAGACACTTATATTTCCTGTTGTCATAAAAAAAAATCAGACAGGAGATATCCCATACTTTCTGAATAAATTTATTAATATCATCGAATCAGCTTATTGCCAAAATGACGAAGAGAAAGATGGCAACAAAAACGACTCAAACGAAAAGAAAAGGAGCAAAGATAAAGAAAAAAATTACATAATCTCTGATAAGGAAGTAGGCTTTCATAAAACCCTTACTTACAAAAAATAGACATTTGCGAAATCAGATAAGATCAATCTTTTCGGGCACTATTTCCAGTCAATTGAGCAAGTCGCACTGTTCATTTACACCAAATACGAGATGATCCATAATTAAAATGACCTCACTATTCTCTGGTCTTGGCAACCTGTCAACTTAAACCCTGAGAACATCAAAGTCATCAGTAAAGGCCTAAAAGACTGCAAATGCATCTTATTTCTGCCAACATATCATGATTTCGAGAACTATTCCCATGAAATCGAGGGTTTAGAAGTAATCCCTATTAAGCTATTTGATGCGCATCAGAAATTCAAGACTTTCTTCTATGAATGCATGACAAGCAACTACTTGAAACTCAGACTGCCCAAATAAGCTCTGACTATCAGTAATTAATTCATCCAATTCCCCATTTCTTTTCACGAAGGGTGCCGTCGGCTGACATACTTAATAAAGAAACACCATTCTTTAATTTATCGAAAAACAGGATACCATCCTTTCCTAGATCTATAAATTGATAACGCCAACAAAAACTAATCAGGCAACAAGCTCTTCAACTAATTGAATAAATGCTTTGAGCGCCGCTTATCCAGCTTCGGCTTTTCTGTTAATAAAGATTAACTCAATGCCGCCAATCTGGAGAGTATCCTAACTGATAAATATTAATATTCCATCAATGAGAAATTATTGAGCGTTGGAGGATTTTATGAATCTACTGAATACAGCACTTAAGGCAAAAACGTAAAATGTGATGCTAATTAAATGATGAAAACTTTTAGAGACCGAGTCCGGGGAAGATTTCAGCATTAAGAAGATTTAAGGAAGTATTGTCCTATGCTTGGTGGCAATTTAGATCAGTTTAGGACGAAAAAGCAATATCTCAAATATCTCCAACAACTGTAAGATAATTCATGTACACAGCCATAAAGGAAGAACACAATCAGCAAAGTAACAAAAAAGGAAGATATGAATAAAAATAAAGCAAAAGGTGCAAATCAAACAGAAAAGAATAGTAAAATTGTCAAAAGTCTAAAGAAGAATACTTCTAAAGGCAAATCAAGAAGAGCAGCAACACGAAAGAAGAAGGCAAAAACCAACACCAAAAGTAAAATTTGTAACACAAAAAGCACGAAAATCGTCATATCTGAAAACTAAAAGCAGAAACCCTTAAAGACTAAGCAAATAAAAAAACCCTTGAACAAAAGCGCAAAGAACAAAAGAGCAGAAATATCAAAAAAAAGAAACAAAATGAGAGGAATAAAATAAGATCACTCCAACTCAGAATAAATATAATAATCAGAATAATCCGAATCACATTAAATTCCTTCAGAACTGGAATAGAATTCAGAGTAAATTTCCGAATCCTTATCAGAGGGATATCAAACATATTATCTCTATCACAAGTTCACTTAGAAATAATGCCGGTATTAATTCAAGTCTGAAAAGTAATTGCTCGAGTACCAGTTTGCTCATATTATTAAAAAGTATCTATTTGATATCAATCTCCACTATGACTATGGTGCGGAGGCGAGTAAAAATGCTAAAAAGGGCGACAATAATTTGAGCAGCGGTGTTGTGAAATATTAATAAACCAAAAACTTCATGGCCATCACCCACTTAAAAAATCAACAAATCCAAAACAATCTCAACAAAAGAAATATAAATTCATCTTCGAAGAAGGAAACCCTGCCTCGAAACTCTGTCGAGCCGACTATTTCATGGCACGAGTATAATTATAACTCTACTATAAAGCCCGCAATTTCTTATCTGCTTCACAAAGCGGTGATTTCGAACAAACTGTTTGAAGACATTTACTCTGACATAAGCGATGAGTGGGAGATTCACCTGAGTGATATTTTGGACGATCGAGGCGCTATGTACCCAAAGGAGCACCCTTAACAGCTTTTCGGGAAGGTAATGTTTATCGTCAAGTAGCTACTTATGTATGGTTTGATATTTGTCAAAGGGCCTGAAACTAATCCGATTATCTATAGCCAATACTCCTAAAAGGCTTGTTATTTCATGATGAAGAAAGATGCCAGAATTCAACCACATTGATTTATTGTTATTAGCGATTTCACGATTTCCATCGGCATTTATTCATCTATTGAAGTATATGTATGTAATATATGTGTGTGTATGTGTTCAGGGATATCACTATAATATGCAGCAATCAAATCAGTTTAATTATTTTATGGCCACTTCCTTAAAGTTCTTCGAATTCTACCGAAATATGATAAATAATTACTTTCGAATAGGATATTGGCTTCGATTCCATGTCTGGCGAGAATGCTATATGCAAATCGAGCCCTTTGGCCTGTTTTGCAGTTCGTAATGAGATTCTTTCGGCCTTGAAGTTCATTGGCTCTTGCGTTTAGTTCACCAAGGGGGATGTGGATTGCCTACTCCAGGACTCCTAACTCTCCATGTTATATCTTGCTCCGAACATCGACATGCACTCTCTCTTCCAATTCTAATGCCTATTTCCCGTTGTATTATTTGGGGTATATTTTCTCGCCTGTATAATCTGCAGCCTCGAAATTAGCATAGCCCAGTATGTTGGAGTATCCAATCCTCAAGCATCTTTCAATTGTGTTTTATATTTTGCCGAGCTATGTGATCAATAAAATAGGATCTTATGGATTTAAGACAAGGGGGACCCAGTTTGTAATCGGACCGACTCCTGGCATCCAAAATGAACCCTTAATTAACCCATCTTTAGCTCCGTTCCTGGTGTCAATAATGGTCGCTTTGGCTGAAAGTTCTTTAAATTCCTAAACAGTAAGAGCTTTGAATGCCTTCTTGAACTGAAGATCATGGGATGCAGGGCCTACTTGGTTAAGCTTAGCATCATAGAAGAAATAGGCAGGAGGTTTGCTCATGTCTACAAGAACCTTTTAAATAAATTATTCCTTGTCTTGAGTAGTAAACCCATAGTTTTTCAGGATTTGAGTCTTCAAGTCACAGAAGTTCCCCGCGCCAATGGACTTGCCACAAGATGAGCCAGAACCATGTCCAGGATAAATCCTCAATTCCGGATTTAATTTGCTGATCTTTCTAATCGAATCGAAAAGCATTCCTGCTAGATCTTCAGAAGTAAGATCACTTGAAACTGCCAAATCCGGTCTTCCCACTTCCCCTAGGAAAACAGTGTCGCCTGTAAACAAACAGACATCTGCCTTATTGGCATCATGCAGTAAGAAACATGAGCTCTCGAGAGTATGGCCAGGTGTATGAATAACATCAACCAGAATGTTGCCAACACTGAAGGTCTCTCCATCTTTGTGCTCCATGACTTCGAATGCATTGACTGTCCTCTTGGAAGTAGGGCCCATAATGATAGGCACTGTGAGCTGAGTATGCCCAGAAATATAGTCAGCATGATAGTGAGTCAAGACAACATACTTGAGTTTGGCCTATCTTTTGTGAGACATCTATGTATAGATGGCCATATCGAGTGTGGGATCAACCAGAAAGTATTCATTCTTTGATTCAACATAGTATGAAAATATGGCCAAATCAGCGTTCTTGAACTGAGCAATATAGTAGCCTTCACCTTCTTGTTCTGAAACGAGAGAATTCATCAGGAAATCTTTATAAGTTATTAATTAATTTGGTGAAATATAAACTGAGAGGACAGAAGCAGTTATACTTATATTTTCAACAATTTCTTGCCCTTCACAACTATTCTGTCCTATATTGTGGCACTATATTACTCTCTCAAGCTTTGATCCACTCCTACATAATATATTGTTTACGCATTATTTAGTATTGTTCTATTGTATACATGTCAATTAGGCTATTTACAGTCACATCGGGAAAGCCA
The DNA here is from genome assembly GCF_059751285.1 of Brachycentrus maculatus. Taxonomy (NCBI): domain Eukaryota; kingdom Metazoa; phylum Arthropoda; class Insecta; order Trichoptera; family Brachycentridae; genus Brachycentrus; species Brachycentrus maculatus. The sequence continues at coordinate 24,110 of NW_028282814.1, forward strand.
GCCCTCTCATTCAATGGTATATAGTCTCTAACAAATTATTCCTGATAGGTTTCGCTATATAATAAACTTCAATACAATAATATTCCCATAATAATCCTCACAACAGCATTAATTCGTTATCCGAACAATTCGAAAATAAACCAATATATACATCTTAAAGATTGTCAGTTAACATGAAATAAAAACATGCGCAACAGTCTTCTTAATTTGGTATCTATAATTCTTATGAGTAGGGTACTATAAGATAAATTCAAGCTATCAAAAAAATGATCCCCGAAAGCCTAAGGAATAATCTGTATCTGTGAAAGATATCCTGGCAACAAACAGGCAATGAAAGATATAGCTTTTTCCACATTCACGCTGATGTCTTTAGTCAAGGCATCTCCCAACACTAGAAACTTGTTGAATTAACATCGATTATGACACCTGACAACTTAGTGGCTTATAACATTGATTATTTTGATGTGGTTGGAAATCTGTTTTATAAAACCAATAGAAATGAAACCTACTTATTGGCAACGATATCTTCTCAAAAGTATATCACTATTCTATCCAACCCCAAACTTCTCTAAATATATCTATATATATCTATACATCAAAAGGTCTATCAAAGGTATTTTTTAGGACATTTTTTTATATAGCAAAATTGGGTAAAACTGGGGGTTCATTTTCATAGAGAAATTTTTAATAGGGATAATTTTCATAGAGAATTTCCACAGGGATTATTTCATCATCATTTTTTCAACCACGCAACAATACCCCCCAACTTCTTCTTCACTTGATCAAATACATTTTATTTTATTTCACTATCCTTAATAACAGAATCGATAAATGCTTTTGCTTGATCTTCGGAGAACTGCTTCTCATCTGTGTTTATCGCTTATACTTTTCTCTTCTCCATTTATCTCATTTCCTCTAGTTGTTTTAGGCGATCTTTATACCCAGGTTTCTTTTGACTTTCCTCAGAGATAATGAGGACATCCAAATAGTCAATAATAGAACTTGATTTTACTTAGACCAATTGAATCTTCTGAAGCTCTTCATTGGCAGACTTCAAATTTTTGCACAATTTTACTTGTTTTATTGACGCTATCAATATACTAAGACACAAATTGAGACAGAATCTGTTATTTTGAAGTTTTATCATCCATGACAACCTTGTATTGTCTCATGAGGTCTTCGTTGGTCTTTTCCACTTACTCCGAATAAGACTCAATAATTTCATTTGAGTTGTCGTGGATTTTCCAATGGCATTTTCCGGGGCAGCATGTACAATAACCATTTGACATAGCACAGCAGTTTATCTTATCAGCTGCGTTGCTGTAAGTGCAATTATCGTGACAGGTGAATTTACAACTTAAGCAAGTAGTCACATTATTGGCTGTTGGCACAATTCGAAATTTGGTGACATGAACTTTCCATTTAAAGCCCTTTTTGCCCATAGCGTCTGCTTTAGTGCTGGCCACTTTTGCTGCAATTTGTCTAATGCTATCTTGGTTTGATAGAAGAATATCCATCTGACTGTGCAATGCCTTGATGTAATTCTCAATCGTCTTCGCCTTATCCATTACGCTCACTGTCTTCTTGGTACTCACTGATTAAGCCTTGAGGAGCCGATTAATCGTCTTTTAAAGGCATATCATGCCAGAGGTAAAACCATTAGCTGCAATAGGATCACTAGGGTCAATCTTTAGAAATATAGAAGAGTTATTAACTTTGAGGTACCACTCATCTTTGTTCATACCTTGAATCACCCCTTCAAAGCTGCTTTTTAAAGCTTAAGCGATTGGAGGAACTTGTGGATCAGCGAAGGTGAGGATGAAGAGGAAGTTACCAGCCATATCTTTCGCGAACATCCCCATGACTTGGTTCATCACATACGCGACTTCAGGTGTGACGCGGGTATCACTCGCCTTGAACACGTAGAGAATCAAATTTAGCTAAGGAACATTCTTCTCCAATTTTTCCTTAATCTTTGCTAAATTTTATTTGTCAGTATTAATGCCTCTCGTATCACCCATTCCGGGTACATCAACGAGTACGAAGCTGGCTTACATGCTTCCTTGTTGTTTGATTAGGTAAGTTGTGACTTCTGTTGTGACTGATTGAGACTGATTGCTGTTGAAATCGTCCACAATCACATAGCGGAAAAGATCATCAGCCTCCACTCCCATAATGTAATTGGCAAGAGCATTTAAGAAGGTGCTCTTTCCCACTCCCGTCATCCCCACTATCAAGGCAGTTTTTATTGTTCCTTGGATCTTCTACTCAAAGACATTCCTTTTTGTAGGCAGCAAATAAAGGCGAATCCCATTATAATCCCTTAAGAAGATGGATCCTTCCACAGGTTTTCGCGGTATGTCTTTGAGCTCATTGATCAATGGTTCTATTTTTTTGAAGGCCTTGATAGAAAGTGTTTCTTTAGCGATCTTTCTAACCTGCTCTCTTCTGCAGTTTTTTAAATAGTCCTGAAGTTTAATCAATTGCTGCTCATCCTCTATTTCATCCTTGAGTGTCTAGAAAATATTAGCCGAGGTGTCTTCACCCTGCATATCTAAATAAACTAAATAAATTTTAAATTAGGTCATTCATGGACACAACTGCATAGATAGTCAATTTCAAGACCAAAGAAACATTGCTTATGGTCCCCGTCAACTTAGCAGAGTCCTTGTAGATCCTCCGCAGTAGTATATCTGGCGATATCCCGAAGCCTTTCTATTTTGTTAATGCTGCTGGAAATCGGCTTGGATGCGAGAGTAATTTTTTTCTGAAAGCGGTTATCTCGGAAGATAAGATCTATATCTGCTATTCTGAAGCTGAAGGCCCAACATCTTAAGGAAAAAAACCCTCTACTGAAGAAGCTGAGGCAAAAACTCTAAAGAGGAAGCAGCAATGTCTGGAAGCAATCAACGAGCTCAAAGCTTTGGAAGCTGAGACTAAGAAGCAAAAGAATGAGGCTGAGAAGTTAGGGCAATAGCGCTTGGACAGACTTAACGTGAAACTCAATGCTCTTGGCATCACCCTCGATAATAAGCCAACAACTGATGCACTTGCCGATGCCAAAAAGAGTGCCTAATTCCAATTGTTAGATGCTCAGAATCATTTAGATGAGTTGAGAAAAATGATCCAACTACTTTCCAAGAGCATCTCCAAAGCTTTTCATCGATTGGTAGGCCCTATTGCTATGAGGTTCCTTGCCAATAGGAACCCCTCGACATGAAGAGCACTAAATGGAAAGAAGATAAACAGTGCACCGGATTTAACTCCGAGCAAAAGACCTTTTTCCAGAAGAACAATTTAAAAGAGACTTCTAAGCACTTCTCCGAGACAACTGCAGATGCGAATGTATCAGGAATAGCCCTCACTCCATGTGCTCTTGTTCATGCTTCAGTCAGCTACCCACGAATCAGCCAGCAGTTCATCCTCAGCCTCTAAAAAAGAAAGCTAGTATAGTGCCAGTTCTTTATTTGGAATATATTTAGGTAAAAGTGCCATCTTCACTGAGGACTCTGTCGTTGTAAAGGATTATGTATGTTAAATGTTTATTGATCTTCATAAATGCTATCAGAAGACGGGTCCCATCCCTTCAGGAGAACTGATCGATAAAATCTCCCATTTTTTTAGAAAGTATGGGTATGAAATTGAATTGGGTCAGTTTGTGTTTGGGTCATCCTACACGTTGAGCTCAGAGATAAATTTTGAAAGCAAGGTTAGCAGTACAAAAGCCTAATAGGTGTCTCAGAATGCAGTTGCAACCTCAGTGAATGTGGGAACTCTTTGGGGAGGAGGAAGAGTCAGCGGCCACTATGCCCATGGCTCAGGTTCGGGCTCGACTTATGATGCAACTCAGATAAACTATACGACCACAACCAATTTCTCAGCCAACCCGAGCATTGTTAAACTCGATGCTTGGAAGGAGCTTGTTGAGATGTCCTGCATGTATTGGAGAGTTGTGGCAAAGAATCCGAGGAGAGTTAGGCTGATTGATATCTTCAGAAATTCCTAAAATAACAAAGCCAAATTTCGTTACTTAGACCAGAAGCAGTTCGATAGATTTTTGCTGTGCTGTGAGATAGTTCATCACAACTGCCGCCCAAATGTAAAGGATGATCCAACATATTCAATTCGCTCTTACGATATTCTAAAAACGCCTACTTTAGAGTAGTTATTGGGCTAAATCAAAGGCAAAGACAAACCTAAGATACTAGATGGTTAAGGATTTCAATAATTTCCCAACGGCGGATGCTATAAAGGTAATTTCAAAGAGGGAAAGAGACATGGGATAGGTCGGTTGGTTTATCCCAATGGCGATATTTATTTCGGAAACTGGAAGGATGATTAAAGAAACGGTTAAGGGACTATGACCTGGGCTGACGGTGATACTTATGAAGGCTCCTTCTAATCTAATTATATACAAGGCGAAGGGACTTACACTTCCTCAAATGACGGATTTGTTTATAAGGGCAGTTGGCGGCTTAGCATGAAGGATGGCAGAGGAGCATTAACACATAAGAACGGAATTAAGTATACCGGATAATTTAGATTTAACAAGAAGCAAGGACAGGGTTTGCAGGAGAACAAGAATTTTAAATATGAAGGCAACTGGAACTAAGACTAGCCTTCAGGTACGGGTGAAAAATTATGGAAAAATGGTTAGAGTTACATAGGGCAGTTTAAATTTGGTAAAATGTGGGGAAAGGGAATTTATGAATTTCCTAATGGTGATATCTACAAGGGGGAGTTCATCGAAAACAGCATGTAGGGCACTGGTTTAATGCTCTATTCTGATGGAACAAGATACGCTGGCCATTGGGAAAAAGGCGAGAAGCATGGAAAGGGAAAATGGTATTCTGCTGCTGGAGCTGCTGAAGAGCAAGAATGGCTCGAGGGAGAAAAGGTCCAATGATTAATCGATATTGCAATTGATCAAATATGAGGATACTAAGTTGATCATAATCCATTGGATGAGTGATTCATCAGCCTTAAGAAGGGATTGTTGGATAAAGTTGATTATACTTGGAGCATAGTGCTTGACAATTTATATATATACCAACTAGCATGAGGGTGTGCGGATCCTTGGTCATTCGAGAAACATTCCAAACGGAGAAGACTCGACAACATTTTTTGAAGAGATTGAAGCATTAAAAATGAAGAAAATGCAAAATTAAAATAAAAACACTCAATAAATGGTTAATAATGATCCATGCCATTCGACATAAAAAACCCGATTCAGATTGTTAAATCATTGAAAGACAACAACAAACTCAAAGACTACACAATGTATATCTACTACGTTAACACAGTGAACAAGAAGGAGATGAGGGTGATCGGAGATTTTCCTAAAGATTTTAATCCCATAGATCCCACAAAATGATTATCTTATCATTGAAATTTCTATAAAAATCCGATTTTCCTGAATTTAACTTCATAAATTTCTTATATCAATGCTGAGCCGATAGACTCACCAAATTTTGGTATGTTTTACACTCAACTTTACGACTAAATTATTAGAACAATATACCAATTCCCTATAAATATATAAACGCAAATTTTGCATGAATTATCAGGCGGATTGATGTAAGAGGACTGATAGATATTAAACCGCACTCGGAAGACCATATTGGCATTGGGACTATGAAACTTTTTTAACTTTTTTGGGGAATGGCTAAAAAACAAAGTCCCCGGAAGAAAAATAAAAAAATCAAAAAAATGCATAAATCGATAGCAAACGGCTGACAAGACAGAATATGGTCTTTCTCGACGAATGATTTTTGTCCAAAAAATATTGTTATTAAAGTTGACATGGCAATTCCGCGTAGGACATGGCAAATTGCATGTAAAAAAAAAATGTGCCTTTATAAATACCTATATATATATAATATATCTCTATTTCTTCATTCATTACTGGAATATTCGAACTGATAGAGGACATAAAGATTATAGAATTAATGATGAATAATTCCTATAATTGCAATATTTTACAACTATCCAATTTTATCTATCATCGTAACGCATAATTCATCATATATAATGATGGTAATCATTACCATAAATTTATTCATTATCACTTTAGACTAAACTTGATTTTTTACGCCTAGCATTTCGAACTCGACTTCCTAGTAGGACTTGGAGGACCTAACTTTAGGATACAAGGAAATTGTTTTATTTATCCTAAACAAATTATTTTATTGTTCTCCTAATTTTGGGGAATTCTGAATTTTTAGGGTTCTATTTTTTAATGCTTTTTTCGCTTATTAATAAAATATTCAATAAATATACAAAAATTTAGAAATTATTGGTCAAATCGGTCGAAATGTATTGCTGAAAATCACCGTAAAATTAAAGTACCTATAGATCTCTGCTTTGCAGATTAGATTTATAAATAATCAATTATTTTCGATTTGAAAATTAAAGTAGAAAGACGCATAGGATCCTAATTTTTGAAAAAGTAGGATCCTTGTTTCTCAAAATAGAACCCTAAAACTCGCAATTCCCCAAAATTAGGAGAACAATAAAATAATTTGTTTAGGATCCTAAAGTTAAGCCCTCCAAATCCTACGAGGAAGTATGATCCTAAAATAGGTGCCAAAAATCAAGTCTACTTCAGACTTCGCTGATGGCCTTTTATTTTGAGACCTTTCAATTTATTTTAGTTGCTCAGATGTGGATTTTATAATTGCAGGACCTTTTCAGAAATCTATATTTCCAACACATAATTCATCATTTTAAATTGTATACGAAGTTGAGCCATCTCATTCAAGCTTAATCTCTTACTTACCAGCATCAGCCTTTATATTCATTTGAAATAAACATATATTGTATCATTTATATAGGGAGAAATAATGAAAGACAAAAAAAACAACGATGACCGTGACTATGAGATCACACTGACTCAAAGGCTCACCGAGGATAAGGATGCAGATGTCTCAAAATACAGCTTTACCACTTTAGAGCGAGACTTCGCGGTGCTCTATGATAACTCCAGTTTGTTGAGCTATTTCTCTTCTCAATGCGGTGTGGTCATTTAAAATCGGAGTTATGATTTCAAGGGAAGCCAGAAGCTCCAAACTGATTCGTTCAAAATAGCCTCGAGGGGATAGGCCTAAAAAGATTAGAAGCTCTCACTTTACTTGCTGCATCAACTTTCAAAAGATTCCTTCAACAAGTCCAAGTCGACAATTGATTTCAATTTATTTAAACTGCCATTTAGTACAAGATCAAGTAAGAAAATGACTCAGAGCACTAAATTGCAGTCACATTCACCTGCTAAATCAAAAACAAGAGAGAACATATCCATATCAAAATATTTGATGAAAATTCATGGATCTATAAGGTGTTATCAGCGGATCAAAGCATATTCTTATCCAACACAACAGGAACTCAAGTATTAGGAAAATGAAGATAAACTAGCTTGAATATTTTTACAGAGAGTCAAAAACTTCAGAAACAAGAAGATGGAACAGAAACATTTCAGTCTTGCATTACAAGGAGGAGGAGTCAAGGGAGTGGCCTACGTCGGAGCATATCAAGCACTCAAGAAGCAGTATCCGGAAATCCCCATTAGAAGCATCGTCGGGTCCTCAGTTGGCAGCATGCTAGGCGTGGCCATTTGCTGTAAAATGACCAAAAAATAAATAATGTCATTGTGCTAGTCGGTGCTTAGCAATAAAACAAGAGACCAAAAATACAAAGAGGAAAATCAGGAATCAGTCCACTAAAAATTGAATATTATTCGTAAGTTCTTGTTGGATTATGAGATTTTCAATGAGAAGATGGTCGATCTAATCGAGACAATCTTGAAGGATGATTATTTTGGCTCGGCTCTTCTCAAATTTATCAAAGCCTGGAAGCCAGATATGAGTAAATTGTTTTCTGTCGGGGTCAATCACGATAAGTTCAGCGCCAGAGAGTTTGTCGAAGCTGCATTGATGACCACTTCCTTAAAGTTCTTCGAATTCTACCGAAATATGATAAATAATTACTTTCGAATAGGATATCGGCTTCCATTCCATGCCTGGCGAGTATAAACTGAGAGGACAATAGCAGTTGTACTTCTATTTTCAGCAATTTCTTGCCCTTAACAACTATTCTGTTCTGTATTGTGGCACATCATTACTCTCTGAAGCTTTGGTCCACTCCTACATAATTGATTGTTTGCGCATTATTTAGTATTGTTCTATTGTATACATGTCAATTAGGCTATTTACAGTCACATCGGGAAAGCCAGCCCTCTCATTCAATGGTATATAGTCTCTAACAAATTATTCCTGATAGGTTTCGCTATATAATAAACTTCAATACAATAATATTCCCATAATAATCCTCACAACAGCATTAATTCGTTATGGGGTTGGGGTTGGGGTTGGGGTTGGGGTTGGGGTTGGGGTTGGGGGTTGGGGTTAGGGGGTTGA
>NW_028282815.1:0-28704 GCF_059751285.1 Brachycentrus maculatus
TCCCAACCCCAACCCCAACCCCAACCCCAACCCCCAACCCCAACCCCAACCCCAATAAACAAATCGTAAGTCCCCCCAAAGACAATAAACCAAATAAGTGATGCAGTAGCAATAAATATAACACAAATATAACATTTGGCATATCAAGTCACATGAGTGGGCCAGTATTGGACATCCACATCATATTTACGTCGTCATTGAGCTCCACTAGTTTAATCCCTTACACCACGCAGTTTTCATTTTCTTCAGGCTTCCTTTTTAGTTCGATTGTGTCCATTTCCTAGTTATATGCGTATTTGCGCGCTTTGGCGTTATTGGCTTGTGTTTGGCTGGCACTTCTGATGCTTTGGTAGGATTGCATTTTAGAGCCATCGAACGAGAACATCATGGTGGGAGGCGGACATTGCTGAATCTCCTTATTCTTGAAATTCAGGTTATTTTACTTGTTTTAGTAATTCTCTTATTCATGGTTTTTGGTGCTGAACTTGAGTTTGTTGCTATAAATGGAGTTGGTGACTGGGTTCTGTTCAAGGGGGCGGCTCGAGTTTGCTGAGAGCAATAAGACGCTTTCACCTTAGCCCTGGGATATGCCTGCATGTAGATCATCTTCGCTTTCCTCATAGCTCTTGAGTAGGATTTCAGAGAGTGAGTTGATGGAATCGGGTACCCCTGCGAACTAGATCTTTCTGAATTCTACATCTTTAATGATCATCTTCTCCTTGTAGGCGACCCCCGAGCCAGTATTCTCGTCGGTGCTGACTTATTCATACAGCTCTGCCATGACAGTTTGGTATTTATTCTTGAAAGAGGAGAGCACCATGCGATAGTTTTCGTCCTAGACTGCGTACACCTCGTCGATATTCTCTCGGATATCTTCGTCAATGCCCTTGATTTCTTCGTAGTAGCTGGCGATGGCGCTGAGCTGAGCCCTGGATGTGAGCTCGGCCTCTGCTCGCTCCTTGAGTATATGGTTATAGCATTTGTTTTTCTGCAATTCGAGTTGCTGCATAATCTAATCGTAGTAGTCATTAATCTCTTCGAGTTGCTCATTGTAGAATCCTTCGGACTAAAGTAGTATCTGCTTGAGCTCATTGCTCTTGCATGATAGAACCGATGCTAATTCTGCGATCGAACTTTGGAAGCATTATATTTATTAATGGCGTTTTTCGTAGTAGGGATATTGTCTGGCGGGGTGATCCTGCTATGATGCGACATGCAACTGCTCAATGGGGTAAACTTAAAAGCCCTTGCTGACTAACAGGCTTGCGCAATGATGGCAATAGTTGATTTGTTCACCTTCGGCTGTGCAACTAACATATTCAGCGAGTAAATGCTCATGGTTCGAGCAGTATATCATTTACTGGTCATTCGGTTCCTCTCCCTATGAGTGCTCGATATGGGATATCTGTGACAACTGTGATGGCTGCTCGCATTGGTAAGGCTGTTCACATTTGAACATCGAATTGTCCTGATATCCTTTCGACTAGTTGTAAATGCTTATGGTTTTATGATTGTTATTGCTATGGTTGTAGTTGGCTATCGGCTCTGATGCCTTCCTCTCGTGTTTGTACTGCTGATCCTTGTTGTTCCTTTACTTTTGGGGATGGTAAGCGCTTTGGGGGTTTCTTTATGTATGACCAGTATGACCAGTATGACCAGTATGACCAGTATGACCAGTATGACCAGTATGGCCAGTATGACCAGTATTGCCAGTGGATGAGCAGACACTACTTTTTCTTTTTAGTTCGTTGCAATCGCTCAGATTACTACTATTGATGGCTTGTGAGGCCCCTTGATAAAAGAGCAGAGCAGAAGGGCGTTTTTGAGCTGATCCCACATACTGAACACTGCCATGATTGGATTGCAAGCAGATCTTTCTGTTGCCATTGGTGCTCTTGACCACTATTTTGTTCGAGGAGTGCATCCTATATCAGTAATACGTTAACGGATAGTATATGATTATAAGCATATCTGCCATCATATATATAAATTAATGGCATTATCAATAGAATTATATTTAAGTCAGTCAATTGCGGAATGTGATTTATGAAGTATGAAGTGCATTAATAGTCATGAAATATATTTGTAAGTGTGTGAATGTGAATTTGTGAATTTGTGAATTTGTGAATATGTTAAATATTAATATAATCCCAGATGGACCCGAAGATCAAGAAGAAAATCGACGAGATCACGAAGCTCATAAAAGAGACTAAATTCAGGGAGGCTCTGGATGAATGCGAGATCGTATGCTACAAAAATAGCAAGATCTACCAAGCCCATCTTATGGCCGGCCTGTGCCATACAAAGCTCAACAACCTGAAAGAAGCAGAGAAATCATATCTGTAAGCTTTCGATCTTCAGCCCACCAACCCTATGATTGTCAAGGCCCTATGTGACCTCTATCTGAAGACTGAACAGTTCTAAAAGTCTGTCGAGTACATCGAGAAGGTGATGCAGCTGCTAGACTGTTCCAAGAAGGAAGATATGGCCAAATATCGGGAATGGATGGTTAAGCTTGTGAAAATCTATTAGAAGCATGAAGACATGTAAAAGATTGATGTGATCTTCCTCAACCTAGTCGAAAAAGAACACGAAATCACAGAGTAGTTCGTGGAAGTTGCACTCGCTTACTTCAAGACTGGTGTCACCAATCAATGCTTTAACCTCCAGAACTTCGAGGTGATGGGCTTCAACGCGCTCACCAACACCCACAAGAAACTGCAGCCAGCAGCCCGATAAAACTAAACTACGTCATGATCGAAATAACCCGATATCTCAACAGTATCCGACTTCAATACAAAATGCACATGAAAGACATTACAAACTCCATTTTCGAATTAAAACTTTGCTTCCCAGGGGCTTCATGTTTCCTGATGCTGTTCCTCATGGATTAGTATGCAATTGCGCATGCGGGTTACTCCGACTCCATCTTGCAGGAGATATATAGTTTCCTGTCTGCGATCTACGTGAAGGATGACGAATCGAACTGCTACGCCAACATCGAAATATTGGAGCCTGAGCTCTTTGCGATATGCATTATGTTATCGTATGAGTACTTGGCCTTTTTGAGGGAGTTCTTCAGCTTGGATCCATGTTTCAACCCATTCTATGAGAGACTGGAGGCAGATGCGAAGTAGCAGTCGATTGCCAAAATACGCGAGGAGTACATTTCGAAGATCAACCGGTTTATGCTAAAGGAATGCCGATAGATTAATCGAGTATCTGAAAATTCCAATATTTAGAGCAAACTTGAAGCACTCAAGTTCCGGATATCGAAACTGTAAGGCTCTTACTTAGAGGAAGTTATGGCTAAAATGGCCATGAACACATTCCGCAGCTATCAGAAGCTTAACGACATGAAGAATATATTAAAAGTCCGCCTTAAAAACAGCAGGAGAGCTGAAGGCCTTGAAAAAATTGATCACGATCTTATCGAAACTATCATCACCCGAAAGAAAACCTCACAAATGCACAAATCGTCATCCAACGAAAATTAAGAGATCCTTGAGAAGGTGTAACTTCCGCAACAGTAAGAGCTTCCATAGTAGAAACTCAAACAGTAACTACTTCCTGAATAACAGCAATACCTTCAAGAGCAACAGCCTGAGTAGGAGACAGTCCTCGCTGCTCCTCAGCCTCATCTCTATAAATACTACTATGACTACCTGATAAAGATCGGCAAGAACTACAAAGTACTTGATGAGTAATACAACATCTACGATATCCTCGAGTACGTGAGACTCCATGATCCAAACGATCACAAATACAATCTCGAATATTTATGGCTAAAATTCTCAAAAGAGGCAGCAAGTGGACACTAGCATGTCAATGGAATATCATGCGCCAAAGAGATCCTATAGGAACTATCTCGAATCGAACCAGAAGTTTTTGGAAGTCTCAAATCTGACTTACTTCGCCGAAGGGCTCTCATTTGCAATTATATCGATGAGAAGAGTGATGGAATTCTGGATGGGTTCAAGCTTTCATTAGGCACAGACCGTTCCTTCGCGAACTTGCTCTGCATTGGATCTTTCTACTTTAAATAAGGCAACTACCAGAGAGCACTGAACTATTTAAAAGAGGCGTTTGTGATGAATCAAACCCACTACCACCTGAATCGAATAATTTTCATCAGCTTCATCAAACTTCAGGAAACAAAATAGGCCATATCGTTCCTTGAAAGAACCTACGAAGCATTCCAGAATGTCTTTTGGATTAATTACACTCTAGCAATGCATGAAACCGGCCTCAAGAGGCTAGAATCAGCCAACAAATACCTGGCCAGGGCTTTATAAGCCTATGCAGCAGGCGTCAGCAAAATATACCGCGTTTCCTTCGAGAAAACCCTCTAAAATGAGCCATAATTTTTTAGGCCATGAGTCAGCCTTCACTTTGCAGTACATGATCAACCAAAATGAAACCAAGATACTGTTCGATGAGCTAATCGTTACCGAATTCGAGCTCTTTCAAATATACCCATTATGCTCGACTAAATACTTCTCATAGAATGCGCAATCAAAAGAGTTAAGATATAAACTCAACTAGGCTAAAACTACAAGTTGCTCGGCCGCAATAAATCAGCATTCAACCATCTCTACAATGCATGTCTGCTCTTGAGAGACATTAAGCTCGGCGAACCTGCCACATTCAAAGAAAAGTATTAAATGCAGTATATCATCACAATGAAGGAATATGGCACAGCTCTATTCTACATGCGCATGTACAATGATGCGGAGGGTATCTTTAACGGCACTATCAAATGCTTTGAGACATGCACAAATGAGAATGCTAAGTTCAGCGAGAGTTTACTTACTGAATGCAAGGCTTTACTGTTTGAAGTCTCAGTGAAGAAGTTAGAGGAGCTTACAAAATTCGAGTCGCACGAGACTGTCAGGTAATATCTGAATGTTATCTAAAACAGAGAGCGATCTCAAACTAACTCTCATCTGAAGCCATCCCTTAACTACCTTAAATCAAAATACCAGTATGAAATACTCCGCTATATTCATAGCCGCAACAACAAAATCAAACCCTCATAATCCAACCAAGAGTAAAAGGAGTCGAACAATGAGCAGACTAGAATCGGAATCTAAGCATTCACAAATTCCCTCCAGTAGTTTTTCGCATATTACCAAATATCTGTGAATGACAATGACTTCGATGATATTTATAACAAGATTCTGGAGTTGAAGAATGTGGATGAGAGAGAACTACTCAGGGAGGGCTTATAGGACTATTGTGTTGTTGCCTGTATTGTCAGAAACGATAGAAGCAGCAAAAGTGAGAGCAAACAAACAGACAAAGGTGAGGCCATGATCGGGATGGTCGATGAGAATTTCATCCTCAAACTTATCCAGATATTCCCTAAGAGCATCATCTTCTACACTGTTATGGGGTGTTTGCAGCCGAAAACAAAAATAAAATTGCAGCATTCCTCAAGTGCATCCAAATGAACCAGATAGAGCCCCATTTCCGTAGACTTACTGGCCTGTCTGTATCCAAGGAGCATGATTATGTAACCGCATGCAAACTCTTCCTGAAGTCAATCGAGATCGAACTTTATAACCCAAAAAAGCTATATAGGCCTCTGTACCTGCCTCTACACCATAATCCTCTAATAAATCCTCTCTTCGCCTCAATAATCCAAATAGAAGTCACTGGAGACTGCAAATTTAATCCATCAATGCCTGAACAAAATCAAATCTACATGTAATTTCTGAGGATTGTTGAGCCATCTGAGAATTACCAGCTGTTCAGATTTCTGAAAGTACTGATTTCCGATGAGGAACTGGTTGTCATTGAAGCGAAGAGCTACTTGTAGAATATCAAGAAGGCAATTGAATACAATTTAAGGATAGAGTCACTTACGCTCTACTGGGGGATGTGGTGTGGTGGGACCATGCCAATCTATGGGCCAAAACTGATCACCATGATAAATAAGCCAATATGGGCAAACTGATCTCACAATACCTTCAGAAACATCAGATACTGCCTGCAAACGGTCAACTAACTAATCACGAGCAGTATATACAGATTACCAGGATACTCCTCAGCAAACTAGCTACAGAAACCAAATCGAATAATCTGCAAGATATTGCCAACCTGGAGATCCGGATCAAAAACAAATGCCGTATTCTCAACCAAGTGTCAATCGCCATCAATTTGCTCATGAAGGGGAAGCAAATATCCAAAAAGGATATGCAGGATATTATTTCCATCTGTGAAATTGCAGGGGAAGTGCAAGATCAGACGAGCAATTAGCTGTTAAAATTGCAAGCCAAATGCAAATAGGCCTTGCTACACTGCTATACCCTTTACTATGAGGATGAAAACAATTTTAAAGAAGACTATAGATGTTAAAAACTTTAAATCTGCGATCAGTCTTCAAAATATTCCTTCGTTCAGTCACGTCAGTTCTCTCTTCCAGAAGCTGTGCTCAGAATACCACAAGAATAGTCAGAGTGCAAGTGCCCATGAAATATATCAAGCAAACTTGACATCACTCAAAAAATATGTGATATATAGCTTGCATCTCCACCCCTGTGATCAAATCCCTTCGCAAAACTCTAATTGGTCACCTTCTACTCATCGAAAGGCACACCAATCTCAACCTCCGCATTGTCAAAAGCATCTCCAACTATAAACTATAGATATTGCGCATTTGAATACTGAAGCCAATGGGTACGAGATGAGTAAGATTAGCAGCATCTATAAGAAGAATATACTCATTAATGGCAATGATGCGAACTCATGGGTAGGCTATATCGGCATCAATTGGACCATTGCTACTGCTGATAGAGAGGAGCTAATTACCAAATGGAAGAAGATACTGGAGAATATATTATCTCTTGCAAACAGCAAAATCAACCAATCTCAACAACTGACGCCGGAATCCAAGCTGAAAGCTCAGCATATTCTCAACGAAATGAATGCAATTTCCCTCGTCAGTCAAGACAGCGCTGCATAGCCTTATATCAAATCACTATCCGCAATTTATGCAACACTCCGAAATAGACGTAGAGAATCTACTTCGAAACACAGTGAAGCTGCAGAAAGAAGAAAAGTCAAACATTCTCATAATCCTCATCGCAAAAATTCAACAGAAGTACAAAGCTTCAGTCAAATTGCTCGAACTAATTGAGAGATGCTTAAAGAGTAAATAGGTGGTCAATACGAAAGCCGAAGTATATTTGAAGATTAATAGGTTTCTGGTGCCTGGCCGAACTATTGGCGGAATTCAACAGTGCCAAAAATTAAAATGATACTGAAGAGAAGAATAATGAAAGATAGGATAAACTTTCTGGTTTACATAAAAGAGTTAGCATTACTTATTGAGGAGTTTGAGAGTGAATCAACATCCACCCCAACTGTCTGACCATCATGAAATGTATAATGGCCGTGTATACTTTCAATTATGAACAACTCGAATCATATCTAGTGAGGCGATGAATAGCGATTAATCCAAGTTCATTACTTCGAGTGAACAGTTCCTCATCAATTACTTTGAAATTCTGAGGGCGTATAAGGAAGTTTAACTTAGCAGTGTCGAGGGATCATACTAAAATTTTAATGTCTATGCCGATGAAATGATTCTTATTACGAAAGATTTGCACTACAAAGGGTTCTGTATATGCTCAAGGCTATGACAAAGGTCATTGCGGAGGGTGAAGCTAATGAAGAGGGTAAACAGATTGCAAGCCGGTAAACAAAACTCGCCAAGCTTATGGATCCTAGGGCTGCTCGGCATATTATGGCAGGCGGCTCAGCAGATTAACTCTAAATTAACGAATTGAAATATGATACCATATTATCATACAATCAGATCATAATACAATGCATATCATCATATTATGGAATGAATACAAAAATGACTCTAAATAACTTGTAATTCTCATAAGCAAAAGCTTTGTCTGCCAACAGTTCAGTTGCTTTATTTCTATTTTATTTAATCCAATTCCTCATTTATGGAAGGCAACAGCCTTTCCAAATCTCATATTTAGCGAACCAGTATCATCAGATCATCCCACCTATATCCATACCATCCTATAATATATACAAGTATATAAGTCTACTATTTATCACGCACAGAGATAACAAACCAATTTATGAGGTCAATCAATTATAATTGATTATATTTCTGATCATCTACAAATGCAGCAATATCAAAGGCACAAACAATTAATATCACAGCAATACATGCCTAAAAACCAATAAGGAGCAGCTGTCCCCAATCCAAGAGTCAACAAGAAAGTTATCGGCGTCGCAATCGTAATTATACTTCACAATTTGAATTAGGAATGAAGTCGATTATCGAAAAATCAGTGTTAGTATTGAAAAGTGGGGAAATGACTCCCAAGGAGTTAGCTCGCAGGGTCAAACTAATGCTCGAAGCCTAAAAGACATCAGGCATCGAAATCAAGGAGACCAATGTTCAGCGCAGAATTTACGATGCTGTGCTTATTTTGGATAGTGTTAATGTGCTCAAGATGCACAAAAAGAAAATAAGAATGCTGAAATATGTGCGAAAGTAGCAGTAGCAGATAGGAATAAAAAGGAAATCGAACTAAAAAAACGGAATATTGAGAGAATTCGAAAACGAATTAGGGCCATGAACCGAATCAAAAGCAATTTGGATCGTTTAATCGAACGGAATAGAAGTGTTGACTGCTCTCAAGGCATGAAGAATAGCAGCGACGACCCTGACCAAATCAGAATTCCTATTCAGAACATGCTGGCCATAAGAGTAGCCGGCAATGACCAGGACCCTGTGGAGTGCATCATGAACCCCACTTTAATCAGCTCAACAAATGGCGATCACAAAGAGCTGTCAGTTATCAGGGGCAAGAAGGTTTTATCGAACATGAGATTGTTGGACTACCTCTTCAAACAATGATTATAGCCTCATAAATTAATCCTATTGTTTAACTCTGATTATCAATTTTCACTTTAATGCTCAACAAAATTAATGTTAGGCATTTATTTATACCTAAATATAAATATTTATGCAGGGTGCATCTGAAGAAGAGACAAGAGAGACCCACCAGCAATTACCTCTGAGCCTGAGTATTAGTTACTTTAGTATTTGGCTTCGTCTATTTAAGAGCTCTTGCTGACCAACACAAATGGTAATCAAAAAGTGAATCATCCTAAGCCCACTCCTTCGAACAAATAGGCCTATTTGCTGTTGAGGGATAATGCAAAAAAACTGGCTGTTCAGATTATTAAGGGGAATTAGCATGAATCTCCCTTTGAGGGCATATTACAATTGTACAACCGACTATCATCTGATATGACAAACATCGTCAGCATGTGTGGATTCACCTCAGGACACAGCTCCCAAGATATTTAATCCCTTTAATACAAAAACTTATAGCTACTGTGCGCTGTCCTAAAGCCTGCACTTGTTTCGCATAGCATAGAAGTTGCAAAAGCCGGCATCTTTCTGTTTATCAAACTGATCAAAAAGTCATGGGAAATAACCTGAAACTAAACATTATAACAACTCTGAAGACAAGTGTTGTTTACTAACTGCTACATAAACAAAGCCAAGGATGAACTTCATTATAATGGGCATCAAGAGGCATCCAGATCTTAGTGAACATATTGGAGCTTGTTGCTCTACTTGCTAGCATCCCACACTGGCACCTATGATGAAACACTCGACACGGCATTCACAGGATTGCTCGAGTATAAATCTGAGATCTTCTTTAACTTCACAAATAAAGTTTTGGCCTCATCATTACCGCCTTAAAATGAGAACTAGTATATTCAGGCATTGCACTTAGTGATTGGAAACATGCTGCCATTGATCGACTAATCCTCATATGAGGATGCAGGTGTATCCAATACCCTTTCCTATAAACTGAAATCAATGATTGCCACAAAACCGTAAGCATTCTTAAACAATTGGTAGGATAACTACATATCTCTAATCAGCATAGAGTATCATAAATCGACCATTCTGAAAGTAAACACTCGTAGCAAGTTCTCCTACCAAATTGAAACACGCATCCATTACACTCATTTCCTCTTCTATATTTTCACACAGTTTTATGAGACTAACTACCATTAGGAGGAATCTATTGTGAAGAAATATCTGAATGGCCTACTGACTGATGTTCCCTCCAACTCGAATAAGCCTGTCATTACTTAGCAGGATATTTAGTTGGCCAATGAATCGGCTTAGAAGTATATTGGTTACTACAAGAATATGCGAAATCAGGAGCAGAAGAGCATTGTGATGATATTGCTGCATGAAATCACGATGATGAGTCGAGTTATTGGTGGGACTGTGAGCATGCAGGCAATTGTGGTTGACTTGTTGGTCAAGCTAGGTTTCTAGCCCACCAAAAGAGCCCACTAGCCTCGCTGATATACAACAAAATTGTCTTCCTCTATATATAAAACTACTCAGATGATGAGCTTCGATAAATGCTTTCGCATAACTTCATCTAGATCATGAAATAATTCAATAAGATCCCAGTGGAGGTTATTGGTGGGCCTCTCCTGAAACAACTGCTGATTCTCATGTAGAATTCAGATACAAAACTATCAAACAACCCCAAAATAGACAAATAGAATCAAACCACCGATAGCAATCTCCAAAGCTAAACTAGCAATAAAGCCTCAAAACTGGTGTTAGAGGAGCTGAAATATTTCGATTACTCTTTGATCAGAAATATAGTTAAGCATTCAACAATGAGCCAGCACCTGTCACAAAACTATTGTAAACTGATTTTGGACTGCATTATCAGAGGTATCGAAGTCTAAGCTCCAATTGGGCACTATTCTATTGACATCTACGCATAAGATGGAAAGGAAATATTGAGGCTATTGATGTCTCGCTTGCTTGAAACTGCTTATTAATTAAAATAAGAAAAATAGGGAAAGTTTGAGAAACTCTTTTTATATTTTGTTTCGCGTTGGGTTGAACAATATTTGAATATTAATCATGCGATTACGGCAGTGAAGTTAGCTTAAGCTACTCAGAAACAGCAGCAACAGCAGCAACATATAGTAAAAAACAACAAAACAAAGGATAGCCCATCCAAAACAAACAGCCCAATCTCTAACAACAACAACCTTCCCAAACTCACAATTAAAAAAAACAACAGCCTTCAAGCAATCTATACAATCGTTCAATAGCTCATGGAGCATAACAACAATCTCATGGAGCATAACAACAATGATCAAAACAATAATCAAAGCAATAATCAAAATAGCTCAGAAATTGAGCAGCTGCTGACGATGATAAAATATATGCTGACAACTTGCTACAATAAACTGAGCAACCAATAGGATCATACATAGTTGGCTGGGCTGATAACGAGTATGAGCCAGATACCTGCATGGAAGGCCAACAAGGATAACTCTGGTGGTGCACTCTTTATTGAGAATTTTATGAACTCCAAAAATAGCCAGTAACACAAGAATGTTATGCATGAACCCGAGGGTAAACATGATCAGAGAGCGAACAATAATAATGCAAATAGCCATAAAGTGTTTGCTAATGATGGTTTAAATCATCTGTAACGTCTTGAGAAAGTTTTATCGATTAAACCCAGTTCAAAATCTCTGAAGATCATCGAAAAGGCCAAGCGAAAGTATTAAACGTTATCTAAAAAGAAGTAATAAAAATAAAAGGAAGAATTAGCAAGGGCCTTAGCCAAGGGCACTTTGCCATCGGGCAGTCCTCAAACACATGATAAGGCTATGCAGCAGTAACTACTCCAGAGGAACATATTGAAGTACCCCAAAGCCCTCCTAACCTCCAACAACCCTCTGCAGTAATGGAGTGCCTCAGACAATTTGATATTCGAATTCGACACTGTCAACATGAAAAACGCAAAGAGCAACATCAACACCATCCCCCTCGCGGAAGATGAAGAGCGTGAATACCGATCCCTCGAAATAATATATAAAAAATACTCAAAGTACTTGGATAGCCTCTTCAAATCGAACTCAACTCCGCCAGTAATAAACAAAAACAACAACAAAGACAACATCAAACATCACGAACAGCCTCTCATAATTTATACTGATCTGATTAAGATGTTCAGCAAGCAGTAAATGCTAAAGAAAATCCCGAAGATGCTGATCAACGAGGTGATCTCTTTCATAAACTCGAAACACAAGAATCTCAACATAAACCTTTTGGGAGGTATTTACTAATCCGACTTCTTGAGTTTTATGATCTGTATGACTGACATTCTCGAGAGATACCAAGAGTATTCATTGTTCCGCATGGATGCCTATACGCCAGTTGGACTGAAGTTGTAGAAATTGCTATTAAAGCTGCTGTAAGGGTAGTACAAGGATCGAGGGATATATTGGGAGCTGTTCGATTCCCGGATCACAACCATCAAAGATAAGCTCACCTACCATAAAAACAGCCTTGATGAAATTGTCAGCGAATCAGACTTGCCGGTTGAGCAGAAAAATAAGAATCTATACCAATAACATACTAAATTAATCGCCATTCCTGAGGTACGCATCGTCAATAACCTAGGGCTTCAAAAGAATCAAAGAGCAGCAAGTCCTTCTTAATTATAGAATCAGATGCCAGGCGGATTCCAATATTGACAATAAATACTTCGACTGCTACGAAATCTTAGATGAAATAGTTTTCGCTATTTTCGGGTATGAACTTTATCATAGCTCTTTAGGATTCCGTTGATGACTGGTTTCGTGAATTATCCCATAAAGTACAATATTGTCATTGATGGGGCAAATGCCAATAAGCCGAGCTATAGCAAAAACAAGAATATTGCCCATGAGAAGGAAGGCACTCTTCAGTCTGCTCTAATGTCTCCTGTTGGATCTCAGGAAAAGATCTAATAAAACAGACCTCAGCTGAATGAAAGCAAGAAATACGGCTCATCAACCCTCCTAAACAATAATAACGAGAACAACAATCTATCGACAAAGCTAAAAAGAAGCTTCAGCACAAGAAAAAGCACACAAGTCAAACGTGAATCCCCATCTTTAGAGAAACTCCCTGAAATTTAAACGTCCCCAAAAACCTAAAAGAATAATAACCTAATCAAACAAAGATACAACTAACAGTTGAAACAAAAACTGTAAATCTACACTCAGGCAAGGTAATAAAAAAATAACAAGTTAAAGTAAGAAGAGTAAAAGAAATAGCAATAGAAATTAAAGAAACAGGAAAGCCATCTCAAATATCTTCAGCAGCAGAAGTAAATAATAAAAAAGACAAAAGAGGAAGAATAGAAAAGGAAGGCAATCGACAAAGAAAAGACAGAAATGATTGCTAGAATCAAGGAGGAAGACATGATACGGCAACAAGTCAAATTGCTGGAAAAGCAGAAGGAAGTCATCAAGGAAATATAAAGGAATACAAAACTCAGAAATTAATAGCTTGAGCAAAAACCTACAAACAAAATTACCGAGGAAATCGAAAAAAACATAATAGATAATCAGAGGACAGCGGAAAATAAAAAAAAAAAAGCCTAAATCATAAAAAGAAGCCTCAAATCTGGTCAGCTTCGTGAGCTCACCCAGAAATATCACAAGAAAATGCAGATCTTATTTGAATCATATCGAAATTGGGAACATGACACAATAAGCTTACATGACATTGCAGTACTATTCCGAGATTTCCTCATAACCCAAGAGTATGTATCTCCTTATTCGCTTTCATATATTTATAACTCAATCTCCAAAGGCAATGCTCTCGATTTAGATCAGTTTATCGAGTTTATTGTCAAAATTGCATACCAATCTCCAAAAATACAATAAAACTGTGAAGAAATCGAACGAGAAATCGTCAAAGAGTAATCTGCATAAGACCACCAAATGTATGAACAGCTCATCGATGAACTCAGCGTCAAAAAGTATACCTTCCTCGTGCACCTCTTAGGCATGAATGAAAAGAATTACAAATCATTTGTCGATGGGGTGAAACTAGACTCATCCACAAAGACAACTCTTGATTTATGACATCTTTATGCATCTTATCTTAATCGTATCCCAAACCCCAACCCAACCCCAACCCCAACCCCAACCCCAATTTAACATAATTGTCAGATTTGAACAGGAATTACCGAGTATTAATTCTCATTCGATTAAGAATTATTGATATTATAGAGCAAACGAAATAATGCAAAACATTCTTCATAATTAGTATACTATATCTATCAAGAAACAAATAAACATGTAAATAGCGCAGGGCTTAAAGAGCTGTTTTTCATTTGATATTATTGCACTTTGGTTAGTTCCTGACCAATTATAGAAAAACTATGATTTATTTGACAACTTTGCAGATACATAAATATCATAAATATGGCATTGGTATACTATGAACATTCAGCAGCAGTCTTTCTGTTTAATTCTTCTTTCATCCTTATTCGATTGCGGCTTTGTTAGTTTATGGTTTTGTGAGGATTTTGTATTTTGACTATTGTTTTCTGCCTTGGGGGTCTTTTCCACTGGGGACTTGATGACTCTGCTTTACTGCAATTATAAAGGATGGTTGGGGTCAGTTCCTGAGATGTTCAATAAATTGGCACATAATTATTAGAAAACGTAATCAATATTGGCCCCAGTTTTGGCTGAAGTTTCATGATATCTTATTCCTAGTTCCTTGAACTTCTGGATGGCAGCATCCGAGTCGACAACCCTTTCCGATTATAAATCTTTCTTGTTTCCGATGACATAGATGATGACTTCCTCCCCTCTATGTTCCTTCACGAAATCAACCCATTTGCCAAGGTTGTTATATGACTACTCGTTGGTGATGTCATAGATGATGAAGGCTGCTGCACAATCTCGTATATAATTGGGAATCAGACTCCGAAATCTCTATTGTCCAGCAGTATCCCATAATTGCAATCTCAGTATCTTCCCATTGCATGTAACATTCTTCGAGACAAAGTCAATACCGATGGTTGGCTGTCATAATAGATCTCGTACATTATGCGAATTATCAAAACTGTTCTTGATGAATCGAGTGATGATTGATGTTTTCCCGACATACTGATCCCCGACGAATACCACCTTCATTTTCTGAATACCTTTCTTCTGGGTTGCATAGCTTATTTACTCATCCTATTTGCGCATGATAATTTAAATTATACTCAATGATTATTAATCTGTGCTGTTTGCATTGGCTATTTCGAAATCTCTATTGTGAGTGTTATTTTAAATGTCGAATTAGTCATTTTCGGGGAAAGCGCAGAAACTATTTGAGAGGTTAAATAACATTTCATTGCAAGGCTCAAACAACGGTTCGAAGGCTTTTGATAATTTTGTGACAGGCTTCAGCTAAACCAATAAATGCACGAAAAACACGAAACTAAACACAAAGATGGGCAGCAGTTTTTAGAGTCTATAAAAATCGCATATAGACTAGTTTAGAACATTTCCCACCTCAATTCAGACCAAATAAACGGAGATGAAAGGCTCAGGTGGGAATCCTCGTAACACTTTATTGAGTATAAATAGAAACCCAATCAGCACAGGCTCACTTCATCAGCGAACTCATCAGATTCGAGCAAAACATTCGTGAGAATTAGCATGATAACAGTCTCAAAGCAAAATCCACAAATGAACAAGTACCCCTTAGACTATACTATAGCTGACTCGCTTTGAGAGCTTTCTCCTTGAAGAAAATCAATCCAGAAATAAACTTCGTATAGCTCATTCTATATTTGTAGACTAAAATTTCGTACAAGGCTTCCTAAAAATCGAAAAGAATTTAGAATTAACCCTAACTAATGTCACAAGAATCTACCAATAAAGATAAAGGAAGCTGTAGACCAAAATCAGCGCGATCATCAAACAGGAGAAAAAGAATCTATAGTAAAAACTGGATTAATATGTACATTAGCCATTATTATAGGCAAATTTTGATGAATAAATCGAAAAGATCACTGAAAGCATTAATAAACTGTACAACGAACTAAACTAAATGAAAAAGAGTCGGATCGAATTAGAAGATCGAATATTTAATCAGTTCAATGACCAGCTTCGGAATTTGAAGATTGCTTTCGATAAGAACATTAAGAACAGAGAAGAAAAGTAAATCAAAATTATATGTCAATTGAAAGAATTGTATACTCAGCAGATGTAAATTATCAAAAACTAATAAAATGTACGTGAAAATAGCGAGAAAATGTTTCTGAGGATTATTGAGCAATTAATTGATCGTATTACCGAAGCTTGAATGTCTAAATTATTTGTTTATAGTTGGATTCAATAGATAAATGCATTATTAATCATCTATTTATAAATTGGTATGAATCGGAAGGAGCTTTGCTTCCGGAAATGATTCGATAAAATAAAGACAAATTATCTTTTGACAGGTAGATCGTTACATAAGCAAATGTGAAGTAAGTGATTATGTTTTCATTCATTCAAAATTTATAAATAAGACAATTTTCGAAACAAAGCCATGACTTCATTGATATTGTAGACATATAGAATGCGCTCTAAATAATAATATTGATCCATAAAATCAGTCCTTGTACCTTAAAACTGATTTATCCTTTTCATCTCGGGAGAGTATATCTTTATTGATTAGCCTTTAAATTGAAGATTTTATATCTTTGATGCTAGGCGAGAACACTTTGATCATTTTTATAACTTCTTCGGCAGCTCGGTCATAGGACAGAACTTTCTTAGCCTTCATTAGTTTAGCAATATTGGCATCTATTGCAAACTATCGATCCCGACCAAGCTCCACTTTCTGGAATAATTTCTACTCATCCACATCTTAGTTGTTGGCAGCATCGTAGTTGATCAAGCGCTTCTTAGTCTGCATGTCCTTGTTGAATTTGTAGAAGTGTTCACCCTCTTCTTCCGATCTTATCAGGATGTGAGAACCGTTGGTTTACGACTATAAGTAGATTAGCAATAGCTTACCATCTTTTTCAGGGAAATGAACATCAGTTGGGGTTTTATCTATTTGAATATTTCCTGGAGTAAAGTTAAACTAACTCGGTTCGGTCTTCTTTCGTAAATGTATAATAGGGCAACAGCTTGTGCAGCATTTGTGTCGAAGTAGAATTTCTACGCCTTAGCCTTCACGGCATTTACTTTCTATTTCGAATATTATTGCTCTTACTATCGTGGTTTGTCTGCAAACTATTACTCTTTATGACTCTTTTCGAAATGGTAGACCCACCTAATCTTACTGTCGATATATGAAATCTTCAAGACTTTCTTTTTGACCACACTTTCTTGGTACATCTTCACACATTTCACACCTCTCTGCAGCAGATCGGGCAGCTTTTCTACATTGAATGTAACAATATCCTGAAATGGCCAGACTCCCTCACTAAAGACCTTCAAACTCAACTGATACTCTAATTTGTTTAGTTTGACTATTTGGGGAAGGGTGAGAATCTAATTGAGTCCCTCATTGGGTTGGTTGAGTGTGGGGATTTGTTCTTATTCGCTACTGAGCTTGTACTCATCGATGATGGTTTCGAGGCGCTATGCAACTTTGATTCCTGAGTGCATTTTAAGCTAATAAATAAAGGCTTCATGGTTGTTCAAGGCTTCTAAGCTAATCGACACAATATTCTTGCACAATTTCTGTAAGTACTTCATGAGGAAGAGATCCTTGTTCTGCATGCATTCGAAGATGAGGAGGACTGAGCGAATGGCCTCGAACAGTTCGTCTTGGGATGGGTAAGATATCTTCATTTGGGATTCAAGATAGATTGAAAGCATCTACTCGATTGGGGGATACAGAACTGTATGTCCGAATGCCCGCTCTAAGCCATTTTTGAAATAGCTGATGAACTCGCCATATTTCATGAATGAGGTCTTGAGAATCTCCACCAAATCGTTATACCCTGAAATCAGTGACTTTATTAAGCCAATATAATGATGGATTTTCACAAGTTTTACATTCACAATGGCCATCTAGCTTTTAAACTATTGCAGGATGTTTGAGAACTACTCGAAGATGAAAGCCTCAAATGGCTCCTTGAACCCATCGATAGAGTTCGTCAGCTATTTATACAGCGATGTAATCACCTTGATTGTGGTCGATTACCGATTTTGGAGAATAGCTTTTAAGCCCCTTGGACTTTTTATCAGTTTTTCACGATACTCCTCTAGAAACTAATCCGAGTATGATTTGATGATCAGAGTCTAATTGTTTGTCCCAAAGCATTCGTTGGCCAGTTTCTTTTCCCTTTGGAACAGCTCGTTGATTTCGATAAAATACTCAGAGGGGGAGAACTATTTTAATTTGGAATAGTTGGCCTTGTAGAACTAACGCGACTATCCTATGTATTTTTGCTGCAATTACTCATAAGCTTACTTGGAAGTCGGTATAGAGTGTCCTTGCCTTTTTGTTTTACTTCTTGAGCAGTCTCATGTGTATCCGATAGAGAATTTCAACATATTCCTTTAAGGCTTGACTGTCTGTGTAATCATGGCTGCCCCGCATCTGCGAATATATGTCGGTCTGTTACTTTGCTCAAATTCTTGAAGTATATCGTGTCTAACTCCTGTAAGCCCTCCTCATTGAAGAAAGTGGACACGATCAAAATCATGCCTGTGCGATCAAGATCATAGAGTTTTCCCTCTTTCAGATGAAATTGCCGATTCTGATATAATGGAACTGTACTAAATAAGCAAACATGTGTTTGAGTCTCTTAATAATATCCTCAAACGCATCCCAGACCTTCTTAAGGACTTTCAGCTTGCAGATATCCCTTTATTTCCGTAGCTATTTAGATAGTTTCATCAACGCAGCCTTAAGCATATCCTTATAGTCTTTATAGATCATGATGACCCTGTTTTCCTCAACTTCTCGATTGGAGCACAAGCGATAAACAACACTAGGAATACAGGGATGTGTTACTCATAGACTTTCATGAATTATTGGTTGCTTTGTTTGCCCAATACAGTGTTGTGCAGATTCGATGCAATTGAGATTTCGATGATTTGGTTGCAAGTTTCTTTGGCTTGTTTCCATTATTTTAGCAATTAATCGCCTTTCATTTTCAATTATTATATCTTGGCTATTGTATTATTTTAAATAATAAATATCATTATTATATTCATATTTTACTATTTATTGTTTACTCTTTTATTATTTTATTGTTTATTGTTTTAGTTTCTTGTTCGGAACTAATGCATTCATTCGAAATTATATTAATTATCGAACAAAACATAACATAACATAACATATCAAACTATAGCAACACTAAATAATAAGAAAGTGCCCTCTCAATCATTTAGTTTTATTCGACGTAAAAATTGTACATAGAGTACATTGATCTTCCAATTTGACCTTACCCGATGCGAACATCTTCCCATACTATAACTTATTGCTGCTCCGGCTTTGATATGTCTCCGGAGACTTAATGTTATTGATGGTTACTCCTTCATCAGCAATGCCGTTGAGCTACTCGAGCTGCTCTTCTTATGAGAACCTATTGAATTTGGGGGTTAACATTTTCCTTAACTCTGCATATTTCTCCTCTTCCTCCTCGTAATCAATCATCGAATTATTCTCTAATAAATGATACTTTTTGGAATTCGAGATCTCATGCAAGCTGGCATCACTATTCACACTCAGCCTATTTTGATTGTCCTTGGAGGATGCTGGCTTATTACTAGCATTGTTGTTGGAGGTCATTGAGACAGTTTATGCAAATAGTTACATTATCTGGAGGCTGTCTTCATTGCATCGATAGTTGTAATGTAGCATCGACTGATGGATTGGAGGTGGGGAGTTTATGAGCTTGTTGAATACGTAGATTTATATCAGTTCATTGTTCAGGTTCTATATGCTTCTCTTTGAGAGGATGCTGTTGTTGGTGTGGCTTTGTTAGTTGATGCCGAATGTTGGTGATCTGCTTACTGGGATTTTGCCTGACATTTATGGTGTTTGTATGGTGAAGGGAGATGATATTAGTGTCTGCGGTTAGATTATGAAATATATAGGCATCACATGATTATAAATATGAGCATATGCAATCAGAAACCAGATAGGCATAAATATATACATATATAAAGATATCGATACAGACAGAGAAATACATCGATATAAATAAGCCTTGCAAACAAATGAGCACAAATTAACAGAGATGAACTTAGCCGTTGAAACCCTAAAATTACTAATAAATGGCTGATCAGGAGCCTAACAATCTCTGATGATCATGCCAACAATCTTATACGTAAAATTCATACAAACAGCAATATCAACAATCATCCCCTACTCTGTTCTCTCACCAGGTTCTTCTGCTCCTCCCAATACTGCTTATACCTCCGATCTAGTTTGTTATAGCATTACCATAAACACAAATTATACTACTTGTTGTAGTGCTTCGCTCCTCCGATCCCCTCCGACTCCTCCCCCGCGTGCAATTACCCTTTGATAAGCTTGTTACAAGATCTGGTGCATCTTTGCATTTTTAGCATGGAGTAGTAGTTTATGTCATCCAGGTACTTTTTTATGGCAGCTTTCTCTATCCCGCATTTCTATTTGCAGTTCCTGATATCTTAGACTGTGCTTTGAATTTGTTCGATGTTGTGTTTGGGTTCGGAGGGAGTATGTTTGGGTTCAGAGGGAGCATGTTTGGATTCAGAGGGAATGACAGACAGTTGCCTCTGATATGCTGTTAGATACTTACGATAGCATTGTTGGATGCATGCATCTTTATGCTATTGAGTATCGCGTAGACTTTGTACTTTTTACTTGTTGATCGATGTCATTAGCAGCTTCAAATGCACATGCAAGTATGATTAGTAAGTTTATAGGGCTTATTGAGGGACTTCGGAGAGAATATCTTTGATGACTTGCATATGATTGTGTTAACCATTATTAATATTTATTTATATTATCACTTTGTCCTATCTGCATATTAACACACACTGATGTAAATATGCATAATCAAGCAAGTTGCGCCAGTCAGCTGTATCCTATTGCAGATAGTTCTAAGATACATTGCATAAAGAACTTCATAATCCTCAATTGCCTGCCAGCAATCACCACGCACAAAATCACTCTGATTACGCATAAAATTTTAACATCCAAACATCCCATAGAAAATGATACAATTTTGAATAAATATTAATCACGCTCTGATCATGTTCAGAATATCAAACATACATTTGACATTGTTCAATACTGATTAATCTTGTCTATCAAAGAATCTGGACAACTATGAACCTCTGCCATTGTCAATGCTGTCTGTCACAGACTGCGATGCTTATTCGCATTTTGTATATTGCTCGCTTCTATGCTTTAGTTGGAGGGTATGCTCATTGCTATTGTTGCTGCTGAGTTACACCATGCTCGGCTTTACATTAATAACTTAAATTTATGAGGATTTGACCATCGGCAGTATTTCAGTTTAGAAAGTCCGCATTACGACTAAATTGTTGTTTTTATTTTGTGGCTGTGGGTGTGGTCTTGGATATGAGTTGAGCGATGACTGTTTGTATTTGGCATATGTCTCTTTCTTAAACTTGTTGAATAACTAAGCCGAACTCAGTAGTGATGACTTTTATCTTAAATTTTATTTGTTTGGCCTTTGTGGTATTTTGGAGTTGGGAGGTTTAAAGGCATTTTGCCTTTAAAGTGGCCTATTATTGTGTTATTTTTGTACGCTTTTTCTTTACTATTGCAGAAGATTCCTCACTTTGTTATTTCCAGAACCGACAGATAAGTCTTGTAATTGTTTATCTCCCCACAAACTCAAGGCTTTTTATTTGATACTCTTTGACTTCGATGGATTTGATTGGAGGTTACTCATTTTATTCGGTTTGATCGTCTTGCCTGCCTTGAGGTTATCAGCGAGCATCATGCTATTCATTTATAGGTAGGGATCCGAATATTTTTTCAACATTTAAATTTATATTCCAACATCGAATGAGTATGAACTATTCTCGGAATTATTGCTCGGACATTAACGCTTTTATTTGTTGATATTCGCTTCATTAGGTGCATTATTTTGACTTTTCCTATTACTATAACTTGAACTGGTGTTATTGCCTTTGCACTTATTCTGACTTTCATTGTCAGTTTTGAGGTGAAGGGAACTGTTCAATAAACTTGAATGTTTAGGAGTGGTGAGCATATCTGATTATTGTGATAAATATTTAGAGATGTTGATTTTAGCATTTTCGGTAGAGATTGTCTCTGAGCGTCTTCTGTTCATTGTTTCGGTTTGGATTGGGAATTTAATATTAAATATTATTGGGTTACTATATATACATCAGCGTCAACATCAGCATCAACATCAGCATCAACATCAGCATCAACATCAGCATCAACATCAACATCAGCACTAATAGCATAATATGAATAAATCCCCAATAAATTGGCATATGCTATTCAATGCAGAGCAATCACATATCAAACTACAGGCTCAATCGATTAGTTTTCCTCATAATTGTTCAATAGCTGACTCTTTATATTCTTATTCATCCGATATGCTTTCAGTTTCTTCCTGGCGAATATCCCAATTACCACAATCAACGCCAAAGCTAAGATAATTGCAAAGCTGATCAGTGTCCATCCTAACCCGTTATATTGTAAGCATTGCGTGATCCCTAGCTAACTGCATGTTGCACAAACAATCGAACAAGAGTAACAATTACCATTGCTTGCATCCTCATAGAGGCCATCATTACAGATGCATACGAAATTTTAATAAGTATAGGGTTATTTGCATGTGCATTGGTCATTCAGGAAAGCTATTGAATTCTTGGGGCAGCATTCTCCATTTATTGTGAGTAAGTTGGCTGAACATTCGCATGTCAGTGTGTCGGTGTTCATTGTACGATGGTCTTGTGTGCAGCTGCAGAGACCCGAGGGGTCTTATGAGGAGGACTACGGGCATATACAATATCCGTTAGCCAAGAGATGGTTCTGTGAGCATTGGCCCATTTCCCAGACCTGAAGTTTCGAGGAAGATACGTCTAATGAAAGCAGATTGCCATGGTCATCGACAGAGAATGCAGTGACATTGTCTGCTTGGTTCAGTGTGAGAGATTGAATTAGCTAGAGGCCAATCTAGTTAACGATACGGCTTATCTATATGGTATTGGAAGATAGAATGTAGCCAATGAGATAGTCTGCATTTGGAGACACAGATATCCTCTGATACTGTACTGGTACGATTCCAAGCTATTTGGGGATTGGCACTTACCCAGTAGAATATCCCTCATTCTTCGTTGGTATTGCCACATATGTGATCATTCCGAGCAGATTTCTCACCATCAACACAGTCTCATTGACAAAATAAAAATCCGCAACAGAGTAGGCCACCATACTGAATTTCAAATCTCTGAACAGAATCAGCGACACATTCTGCAATATGAGCAGATCTGCTGCACTTGGGGAGTACTAACTTTTGATGACTTACTCGTTTGCCAGAGGTAACTGATGGGAAGTTAGAAGTTAGGGAATTGAAAGATCCCATATCTATAAAGTTTGTATATTGGAGGAATCGGATCCTGTGATTGCTACTTGTTTGTTGTTAGGGGTGAGGGCTATGTGTCGGTTTTGTTTTGTTATAATTGTCGGGGTTATGGTTGTCAATTGGGTTTTGAGACGGATTTATTCAACGAGAGGGAGGCTGTCTGTTGGGAGTGTAGATTCGGATGTGAAGTTCGGGTAATGAAGGGAGAGCTTGCAGTCTAAGTAGCATGATTGCTCCCAAATATAATTAGGCTACCCGTTTTGGAACAGACTATTGACTTTGGCAGGCACATCAAACTGTTGAGCATGCAGTACAGATAAAGTGCCCACATCCATGATACTGACAGTACTCACAAAATCCTTAACGGTGCGGTAATGCCAGACAATGAACTTACGATCACATGACAATTCGATCCAACTATAAAACCCATATACTTGCTCATCGTTGAGAGATTAGAGACTTTCGCATGTTTGAGTGACAGGCAGCTATGGCTATTATGACCATTATTCTGAGTGTGATTATTCTGTTTTTATGGCAACTGGTTTGGGGATGTAGGCTTTACAGATTTAGTATTTTAGGGAGGCCTAGCCTATTGTAATAAGAGTTAGTTTGTCGGTTGATTACTGCTACTAAAAGAGAAGCATGTTGCTACCCAAATATTCTTATGATTCTTATACGTTCCCTGAATCTTAAGCCTTGGTTCTTCCCTCGAACTTCAGTATTTTCTTACTGACAATATTCCCCTCCTCGCAATACAACAGCTCACTCTTCCGATGCAGCATCAGCTTCCTATCATAAGTTTACAGTATTTCCAATTTATTTGTTTGTGCATTTGTTACACTCACCTTCGTATAGTAGTTGCTGATGATTGTGAGCGTGTTCGAGTCATAAACAGTCACCTAATTATTACAGAATAGTCGAAAGTATGTGGACCCAGCACTCAATTTGAGTTGATAGGGGTTTGTGTCGATATCTTCGCATAGGACTGTAACTTAATTTTATATTTGAGGGATGGTTTAGCTGTAGAGGATGAGCTTGTAGGTTGCGTCTATTTCAGTATTGGCAATTCCGATGAGTCTTTTGGTTTGCTGGTAGTTTATTGCAATGCCATTGAAGATGTTGATTGTGTATTAGGGACTGAGTTTGTTGAGGTTTACGGGGTCCAATTAATGGATTATGAGGGTGTTGGGATCATCGACGTTTGTTTGACTGACCAGCAGTCTGTCTGTCGATGTGTCTGTGTTCTACAGCATATAATAATCTATGAGGCCTTACATCACAAACTCGCCCTGAAGCTGACAGTCATTCAAGTTGTAACCCCCGATATAAGCAGCCCCTACTAAAAAATAAGCAGTTGTCCATTTCTAGTTAAACTTCATATTGGCATTCTCATCTATTCTTCTGCCAATCTCCACTGAACAGGTCTCCTCATCCTTCAATAGATCCCAAATAGTGAGTTTCGGTGCAATTGCTTGCTCTGCATTGCCCATAGTCGTATAGATAACTCTAAGGCCATCTTCAGTATATCCGATGAACTCGATTCTGGAGCTATTGATTAGATTAAGTTGGTGTGTTGCTTTCTTTGTGAATTTATTGCTGGCAAGTGAGTAGACTTCGAAGATGCTGGCTGACTTGTTGAAGAAGATGAGTTCGATTGAAGTGTTTATAAGCTGCGCGTACATGGGGATTGCTGGTAATGTGGATATGGTTGTTTATTAGGCAATTTTGGTGTCGATTTATCTGTAGATTGTGGAGGAGGACTCTGAGCCTTTCAATAGGATACATTTTTGTGTAGAAAGTTCACAGTTTAATGTTTTTCTTGTCTTATACTTGAAATCTATGCTCAAAGATTTCGCATACGAAGCCTATAATTTGAGGGATTTCCGAGATAAAGAGGATATAGGTGATGATTTGAATACTGAAATTGTTGTTGCCCCAACAACAGAAATGATGCTGCCATCAGCAGAAGATGACAGATCAATAACATTATCCTCATCCACAATTTATCTTTGTACTATCGATAAAGTTGGGTAGTTAACAATTAATAAGTCAGGACAATCGCAGGCATAGATCAGTTTCAAGTTTTAGTTGTATGCTAGTCTGCTCCCCATTACGAGCATGCTTCCCTCCTACTTTATGGGTGGTCCGATCGTCAATTTGCTACTCAAAGTGTTATAGACAGTCACTTTCAGATCAGCATCAGTAAGGAACACATAATTCCCCTCAATTTCCAGGATGGGAGTTCCTGGACTTAAGTTTGATGATGTTTGGTAAGAGATGCGATCATAGACCGATAAGTATGTAACTATACTTCCTTTGTCATTTGTGTAATATGCAGAGCCCGAGGAATAGTTGACTGCCAGGCCGAAAGAAGTTGCCTCAAAGGACTCTGCAATTATCTTAGTATCTGAGAGTGGGTTTTTAATGGAGGCAGTGTAGATTTTAGTGGGAGCTGTAACAATAATTTCTGAGGATGATAGAAGGTTGATTTGTGTAGCATCTTCAAGCTTATATTCCCCTGAGAAAATAAACCCTTGGCTGCTCGATAAGCCCACAGCACTTATCTGAGCAATTAGTGCGCATAGACAAACACAATTGATCATAGAGATGTTTTTAATACGGAGAATAATTATTGAATTGCAGTTTCATCGAATTAATGGACTGCATCAAACAGTTTCATATGTCCACATCAGTCTAATGGATCAATCAATGTCCTCGGCCAATCATTGTAACATACAGACCAATATCCTATACCATATCAAAGAGACATCCAGCATAAACTAATCCAAACAGCAACAACAAATCATCGTCCAATATAACCAACAATCATAACAGCCTTAAACATAAGATATGTAATAAAATAATGATGGAACTAACTGCATATTTTAATTATATCGTTAATTATAACGTTGACTTAAAGTTGACAATAGAATATTCAAAATTGAATAATGATGAAGGTTCCAAGCGACTCCATGACCAACATCATCTCCAATGCCATGTCCAATACCGGCAGCCACTCCTCATTTTCCTAGTCTTCACAGCCGCAGCTCTATCGCAATCAAATCAACATTTAGAATCTTATTAATATTTGCACCATGAAACTTCAAGCCAACCCCAATCATAAGAAGGCTTTGTTCATCCGAGCCAGCTCCTACATGAAGAAGAGGATGTACATCGACGCAATAGAGGATTGCCATCAGTTGCTCAATATTGACAGTCGCAATGTCAATGCCTATTACTTGATTGGCTGCTCTCATGAAAAACTTGATGAAATTTAGTATGCGATTGAGAATTTGACCATAGTTGTAGAGCTCGATCCTACCCATGTCAACGCATTTCTTGCGAGAGGAGCATGTCTGAACAAAATGGGGCAGTACGAGCAGGCCTTAGACGACTATGATATTGCCTTGAAACTCGACAGCGAGAAATCCAAGGTTAAAAAGACTCGTAACTTTACATCGCGTCGCAATGCAGAAAGAACAATAATAAAAGACACTGCTTAATAAGATTTATTGAAGCCACATTAAAATAAATTTCAGCCCTTATAGGTGGATACGAGCATCCTTCAGGGCAATACAGAAGCCGTACTCATTCGTCAAAACTCCTCGAGTTCTCTTCAAAAAATGAGCTCTGTTCGCCACAGCCAAAACGATGATAGTTCCTTGCAGGACATAAGCTTCAACAATACTTCAAATCTGAACATAAACCTGAGTACGGGCAGCAATTCCCATAGCAAACAGTCTTCGAATTCCACAAACATATCGAAACAAGCAGATTATTATCATAACTTAGGATGGTAAGCCAGAAAGAAGCAAGATTTTACTGCAGCAATCTAGTATTACAATAAAGCCATCTAATGCAACCCTTTGTATTTCAAGGCTTATTTCAATCGTGGCTTTGCTTATGATCGACTGAATAATATTAGCCGGGCTGTTGAAGATTATACTCGGGCATTGCAGATTGATCCATGCAATGCTTACTGCTACTATAACAGGGGAATCAGTGAGGATAAACGCAGTAACACTGAGTAGGCTCTAAAGAACTTTACTAAGGCCATCGAAATTGACCCTAAGAAGGCAGATTTCTACAGTAACCGAGGATTTGCATATCGCAAGCTTAATCTATTTGAGTAAGCTATTGAAGATTACTCTAAATCACTCGCCTTGAATCCGCGTATTTATTTAGCTAAGCTTAGAAAACTTTCGAGCATATTACTATCGGGCGCTTTGCCATGAGAAACTTGGCCACACAAAATAGGAATAATCCGATTACATAAGCGCCATAAGTCTCAACCCGCGATCGATCAACTCCATTTACCATTTGTCGTTGCTAAAATAGAAGTAATAGAAATACAACGAATCAGAAGAACTGCTGCAAAGGATACTGAACAGTATCGACCCTGAGTTCTCTCCTGCTTACAACGCGCTGGGGATGATCTATGATAAGCTCGAGAGCTACGAGAAAGCGTTCAAGATGTTCACAAAAGCAATCGAACTGGATGACAAGAATAGTGTCTTCTACCATAACCGAGGGTGTTGCCTCAAGAACATGGGCAAGTATCAAGAAAGTATCAAAGATTTCCTGAAGGCCTTAGAGCGGGACCCTAACAATGTCATAACTTTGAGTAACATTGGCCTCGTCTATCGCAAACTAGAGATGTTCGAGCAAGCGGTCGAGTACTTCACTCGATAAATCTAGCTACTCAAGCAAAGCAACAAATAAAGCAAAAGCTATTCTTCACGGGCTTATTGCTTCGTGCGCATGCCTTTATATTTATAAGCCATTCACGACTACACAATGGCTTTGAAATCAGATCCCAATAACCTACACTATCTGCACAACCGAGGCATCTGCTACCAGAAGATCCATTAGTATCAAAAGGCAATCGACGACTTCACATAATAAATCAAACTCTCCGCTTCATGCCCAACTTCCTACTTCATTCGAGGATACTGCTACGATTCGATGGGCGAGGTGGAGCTTGCAATTAAAGACTACTCTGCAGCATTACAGAAATGAGTACAATTGTTTAAGAATGATTCATTTTAATTAATTAGATTATCAGTTTCATTTTTTATTGGAATCGAAATTTAATATATAGTCTAAATATTGATATTAATGTATGCGGATGAGTGGGCTAATGATGAGAATATAAGTAAATCTGTGATGAATTATCTGGGAATTTCATATTCAGTAGTGAGTGTTTAAATTAAATTAAATAGGGTTGGGGTTGGGGTTGGGGTTGGGGTTGGGGTTGGGGTTGGGGTTGGGGTTGGGGTTGGGGTTGGGA